>NC_061075.1:2754103-2917428 GCF_021917145.1 Hypomesus transpacificus | reverse complement strand
TCCCGCACATCAAAGCAGAGGACTTCAGTACCAGCATGGCGCCTTCCTGCCGGCCTGGCCGACCCGGCCGTCTCGGCACGGACGGCGGCACACACCGCGTCAGGAGGATCGAGAACCCAGTCGACAAGAACTTCTTCCATCAGGTGCAGTTTTACTTAACCAACGCTTTCTGCCCGTCCTAGGCAGCTGTCTAGGTCAAAACGCTGTGGCGCAGGGTCTTGGAATGGGCCACGACATTAGTTACTGTCGCTCCTGAGCCTGCTAAACACACTATTCCTTGACCATATGCACTTAGAAATACGCGGCTGTGTGGCTTTGAATGAAACCCATCTGCTGAATGTACTGGAACTCTCTAGAAGTATCCGTGTCTTGCTCCGAGTCGTGCCGGTGTACGAGGGCCGACGCGCTGACCCCAGGCATGTGATTCTGTTTCAGGAGAACGTGCGAGCGCTCACCAAAGGGGTCCAGTCCTTCATGGGCTACAAGCCGGCAGCGGGCCCATCGGCTCGGGAAAGCCCGGCTCCGACGCGGCCCTCCTGGGCAAGCCCTGGAAGAAGCACGGAAACAGGAACAAGAAGGAGAAAGTACGCTCGACTCACCAAGCACCTGGACGCCTGATCAGGGTCGCCCCTGCTTTTTATAAATATCCCAAACCTGGTGGAGTGGAACGTGTGTTATTCCCAGAGATCCACCGAGTCTAAGGATGCCACTTCCTGTTTCCCTAGCGGAGATGGGTGGAGCTAAGCAGGCTGTTTGAGGACAACTTCCTCCAACCGTGCAGAACATGCCTCTGTACCAGGCCACCACTGCAGATGCTCTCTGTGGTCTAAACTCATCTGAATTAGGAATTATTGTAATTATTTAGGGTTTCTACTATATTATTTTGGAAACTATAACATTGTACATGCACATGATGAATGCTTTGATTCCGGTTCATGAGTAATGCCTAAACATAGTTCCAACAGTTCCATAAATAAATCATATATTTCAGAGGATGTGTTTTTATTTGGTTTTCACCTCCCTTGGTATACACAAACCCGGAGCTCCCTATAAGAGCTTTATAGATGTCCAAGTTCTTTGAACATAGGAGTGATTCAACAATGTCTCGGTTACAGTTTCGTCGTTATTGTTTATATAATTCATACTTCTGGCGTTTGAAGATTTTTTCCCTCGACGATTGACAGGTTAGGCTGATGATGCGTAAGAGATGGGGCACACCTGGCTATACGTGTTTAATGAGCGCGCGTTGCATTACAGAGGCTCATCCAGTCAACGGGGCCAGACGTTTTTTCTTGTAGCCGACTGCAAACGTGTTTGGTAATGGTAAAACACATGGTTTATAATGGAAATATGATTGAAACAGATGGTACTTTGAACGTGCAGTTGCGCCTGGACACAATATTCAGCTGTTTTCAAAACTATGAAAATGTTTGCGTTCCAATCGGCCTCGCCTGCATGTGCGGTTTGGTCTTGCTGGCATCCTGTTGCATGTGAGTATAAGCCTCCTATATTACTTTTACCAATATATGACGTCGCTTTGATGTAATCGAAAGCTTGGTCTTGTCGCACATTTCCTTTATTTCCCAAATCAAGACTTTGTCTAAGAGTGCGCGGCAGACATGCTGGCGTCGAAGCTGGTGGCTCGATATACTGCTTCTTCGGCACGTGTGCAACATGGTCGGGCTATTTCTTTCCCACCAGCTCGCGATACAGGTGAGGAAAAAGCCACTTGCATGTTTCATGTCAAGTCCAGACAGCGTTAAAAACTACTCGAAATTGAACCGATCTCGTATCTCTACCTTTTCGAGGTTAATCTTGGAGTTTTTATGGTTTTTCTGGATGCGGTTAAAGTTGCCGCTATCTTACTCCCATTGTGTTGCAACTCGTCCGCTGGTAAGTGATGCGACCAGGACGCGCACGTCTACACCTTAGTAAATAACATGGTTAACTTGTTCACTGGACGCTTCTGTCACGGTAAAACAAAGTCCCTTTCCTCATGCAACACAATTTGCCTGGGCAACGGAGATACAGGCGTCCGTGAGATAAATTGACTACAGAGATAATACCCTGGTGAAGTTGGCTTCAAGTTAAAGATTATAAACAAATTATCCAGGACTTTAGGGTTGTCATGCGCAGTTACCTGAACTACCCAGCCTCTTTCAAAAGTGTACTTGCCCTAAGTTGACGTAGGCCTACCCATTAACTGAGCAGAACTTTCTCAGTGAGGAGACAGAGGATGGAGCGAAGGAGGCGGAGGCAAAACCAAACCCTCCAAGCCGTGTCCGGGCTGGTGTTACTGGGATGCGGAGGCTGGTTGAGCACCCAGCTTTCCCTAAACCCATCTACACACTCCGCCATGAGGAGACGACTGCTGAGTGATCTCGTGCAAGTAAGTCTCACTTTAACAAATACAATTAACTCTGAAAACCAATAAGTAAAAAAACAATAAGTAAAAAGCCTCACTTTAACAAATACAAATTAAACTCTGAAAACCAATAAGTTAAATGTGATTTTAGTAGCCTCGTTCATAGCTTGCACCTTGCCTCGCACTTGTGTATAGCTTTTAAACTGTTCTTCCAGCTCCAACATAATGGCATGCTGAACTGTCAGTAAAACAGGTACTGCTTCTCCTGCCTCTGTTGGAGCACTAAGGTTGAGAGCTGAATGTTGTGTCTCTGTCCAGGATCAGACAGCAGTCCTGGGGTATGTGCTTGGCCTGCTCTACCTGGTCATAGCCTGGACCTCCAAGCTTCCGGTGCTTTTCAGGGCAGTGAGTCACACATCACTATAATATGTAAAAAATAATAATATGTAATGACACACAAGTCACCAGGAAAAACGTCTGTGTTTTAGCACAGAGGGGAGGTGCTCTGCAGGGCGCGAGTGTGGTCGGGGGTGTTGTGTTTCCTGGCTGGAGTCCTGTACAGCAGTGCTGTCCTGGTGTGGGTTAGGGCAACCCTGCCCTGGCACAGACACCTGGAGGCTGGCTGGTAGCTCTGCCCTGGCTTCTGGCTGCTCTCGGCTCTGCTGCCCTGGAGGTCCTCGTATCCTTAAACATCAAACATAAAAAGAAAAAAAATGTGTCTTAGCATCCTGCCTGTGATTGGTCCTTAGCAGGAATGACTGCCCAGATCCTGGCTGTTCACTGGTGCAGACGAGGCCCTAGCCAGAAGTGTAGGAAGCTGTCCCCATTACACGGAGCATCTCCTAGGGGGGTCCCCTCCCTCCTCCCCAGAAACACAGCATCGCCTGGGGGGGCACCAAGGTGTGTCTGGCTCCATCAGCTCCAGAGTAAGTGCACAGAGACAGCCAGGGTTCTGGCAGGACTGTTCTGTAGTTTTTGTTTTCAACACAGGATTTGAGCTGAGTGTTTCGTGTCTTAATGTATCTGTTCTGTTTTCCATTTCCTTCTCTTCAGTTGGGCTTGGACAGGCTCCTTCACAGAAGAACCCTCTGGTGATATGGGTCACTATATGGATGTTGACATTCAACTGTGAGAAAGGTGAGCTGAAATACTCAACCCCTCTCAGCAGAAACTGCCAGGGTTAGCTCCTCCCTAGTACGAGTACTATGAAGCCATCTGTGTGTGTGGTGTGAAGCTGTGTGTGTGTGTGTGTGTGTGTGTGTATCCTGGTGCATGAGACATAAAACTGTGTGTGTGTGTATCCTGGTGCATGAGACATAAAACTGTGTGTGTGTCTAGATGTGTTTGAAGCAGATGACGGTCTCCAGGGAGAAGGCGCCAAACTGCCGACCCCTGCGGACGACGGAGAGGGTGGTGAGAGTGGATGAGGCCTGCACTGAGTTGGACTCCTCCTCAGACTCATCCCTTAGCTCTGACCTGCAGGTAGTCATCCCCTCTGCTGCTCATACAATAAGTTTACCGTCATGGTCGCTGTGGGGGTATGGGTGCCGTTCAGTTGTTAAAGCATTTAAACAGAGATCGAGAGGTCACAGGTTCAAATCCTCCCCCTCTTCTGTTCGTCGCTTGAATCAAACACGTTTGCTGAATGAAAACAATTGACTAATTGTGTATTTATGTACCTTTGCATTGTGTTTCCCCTGGTGCACCCCTAGGGGGCACCACTGTGTCCTGCCTTACATCTCAGCCCTCCTGTCTTGTCTCTAGTGGGATTTTGAACAAGCAAGCCCACAATGGAGCAGACCCCCCCTCCCAGGTGAACGTGGACAAGTTCCCCCTGCAGGAGTGGCCCCAGGGCCCCCTGACCCCCACCCACCTGCCCCAGGCCCCCTTAACCCAGGCCCCCTTAACCCCCCACCCCACCTGCCCCAGCCCCCCCAACCCCCACCCATCTGCCCCAGGCATCCCCAACCTCCACCCGCCTGCCTGCCCCAGCAGCATGACGACGGGCAGCAGAGAACCTGGCCCAGTAGCCGGAGGTGGACCAGTCGACCAGGGATGATATCTTCCCCTTTATCTGGTCTATACTTTGGTATACTCGTTCGAAAGGTAATAAATGCACAAAATTACAATTCAGTTCTATCTAGTTCTTATTGGTGTGCTTGCGATCAGCAAGGCACACTATTGTTCTCTAACATTAATTGCTGCCTCTCCTAGATGGCACTGGAATGTTAAGGTCCTCCTTTAGTTTGCCCAATAACTAGTGAGAAATTACAAACAAATGTCAGTTAACATATAGATACTCACCCCCTTAATGCTCCCAAATGTTGGCTTGGCTGCAATTCACATTTATAAAGTTTATGAAGCTACTTTTAGTCTATTACAGCAGATAGACACTTGCTCTATATGCTGACAAAGTACACAGGAAACAAGGTGAGATTTGTAGTTTATTTACATTTGACATTCTGCCTATATATAATGCACACAATTAAGCTCCATTATAAAATTTACTTTGCTGGACGTTTTTGCTTAAGTTAAAGGTCTTAGACAATTTACAACACAAACTAGTATGTGTGCAACATGGACTTGGCGGGGGGGGAATCATTCTGTGAATCTCTTACAGTCAAGACATGTAAAAGAAGGTAAGTAGTGTTTCATTTAGCGAGGGGCACCAATAAGCAGTGATGACGTCGTAACGTGCTCTGTGGTTAATGCGGACTGGGCAATGCTGGAGAAGTACTCCAGCATGTCCCTGATGGTGAAGTCCATGGTGATGCCAGACCCCGGGTAGCAGCGGCCAATCAGACCCTCGAAGTGCTTGTACTGGCGGATGAACTCGTCCTGCATCGAGTGCCACACCACCTAGGGGACAGCGCGGGGAATGCAGGTGAGTCAAATCGGTCTCGCTCCCCCAGGTGAGCTGAGCTCGTGTTGCTGATTCAGGGGCATATTATGGGATGTTCTCACCTGCAGCAGGCTCTCCTCCTCACACAGGTGCTTGTCCACCTTCCTGTACAGGTTGTCCAGGCCCTTCTTCACCTCCTTCCCAGGGTACTCCTTGATCACCTTCCTCAGCTCCTGCTTGTTGAAGGCCAGCTGGTAGCTGACCTCCTCCTCACGCACGCCCTGGGCCACGCGCGCCTCCACGCCCTCGAAGAAGTGCTGCGCCATGTGGACAACGCTGTCAGTATGGCCACGGACCTTCTAACCTCACCATCCCGACCCCTGACCCTACCATTTCAACCTCACATTCCAGGCCCAAACCCACCATCCTAGCACCTTGACCTCAACCTGACCCCCGTCCTCACCCTCCCAACCCCTAACCTCCCTCTTACGTTGAGCTTCTCCAGCGGCTGGCCCAGGGAGTTGATGACGTAGGACCCCAGGTGGTCAGTGTACTTGTGCTTGGCCTCCTTCCTCTCGGCCTCCAGGCAGGAGATCTTCAGGCGCGACAGCGTGGAGAAGATGTGGTGGAAGTTCTCCATCATCACCACGTCACGTGGGGTCTTCTGGCTCTCATTGGCCACCTTCTCCACTGGGGAAAGACAGTGAGGTCATCACCAAGGTACACTATTCTTTTTGCACTGTGCTATGTAATATTGCAGTTGAAGATTTGTCCCACTGTAGTTAGATGTACTGTGCCTGGTAAATACAGATCATTCCTTGACTGACTGACCGCCCCAAAAAACTGCTAGATTTACACACTTCTAATCTTTGATTTGTTACAGTAAATTTACACCGTCGTTTTAGATCAAAGCGTCTGCTAAATTAATAAAATGTACAAACTCATTGTAAGCCATCCGTTATCGTCATTGTACTTTTTCATGCGATATTTGTACGTTGTTTTTTTTTGGTAAACAATCACCCTCTCACCGTTCATGAAGACAGCTCTGATCAGCTTGACGTAGGCCTTGGTCCAGGTCGCCGCGCCGCTCGGCGCTGCGGAAGATGGTCTCCGCCAGCTCGGCAAACTCCTCGAAGCCCGTGACGAACGGCAGATCCCCACCTTACTCTTCTTGGAGATCTTCACCTCCTCCATCTGCCGGATCTGAACGGACTGCACAAGCACAACAAGCCGGATCTGAACGGACCGCACAAGCACAACAAGACGGATCTGAACGGACTGCACAACAAGCATAAGACGGATCTGAACGATTGCACAACAAGCCAGGTGAAGGAGGGAGGGAGATGAAGGCGTGAAGATGTGCGATGAACGAGGAACCCACCCCTCCCCCTTTCCACTCACGATGCATTTGTCGAAGTTCCTCTTGACGGTGACCAGCACGTTGCCCAGGGTGGTGCTGAGGTAGGAGGCCGGTCCACGTTCTCCGCCGTCCACACGTGGTGACTCATCTTCACCAGCATGTACAGCGAGTGGAAGCTGTCGATCTTGTCGCCCAGGGCGATGAGGCTGTGGAGCTCCGTCTCGATGCTCTGGAAGATCTTGTTCATCATCAGGCGCACCAAGTCCTTCCTGGGGAGGAGGGGGGGGGGTAACATTGTTGGGATGTTCTCAGTTGTTATTCAGTATATTTTCCTTATATTCTTCATTATATATAATATTGTGACGTGTACTAAATGGTATTTATCTTTATTTAATCTTACATTGTTTATTATGGGTTAGGGGATTGTCAAAGGATCAGGACCGAAGGATTCTAAGTACCTGCACGTGTTACAAATGACAAATAAACTTGAAACTATGAAGCATCAGCGTAGAGTAAAGATGTCTCCTGCTGAGAGAGAGAGAGGAGAGAGGGAGGGACAGAGAGAGAGGGAGGGACAGAGAGAGAGGGAGGGAGGGACAGAGAGAGAGGGAGGGACAGAGAGAGAGAGAGAGACTCACTCAGAAGACATGGAGTGTCTGTGCTCCCCGTGGGGAGCCATCCTGGAGGGCTGTCCTCCATCCAGCTCCTCCCCCTCGCCCTGCTGAAACAAGCCCCTCCCACATCAGCCACAGGACACAACACTGATATCATGGAACTACAGTATATCAATACCCAGCTCACCGCCAGGCAGACTACAGTTGCTTCACCAGGATTCCTGCAGGTTTCAATAAGTCAAATATAAGACCATAAAGACAGCTAGTGTTTCTGGAAATGAATGAGGGTAAAAACCTTTTTAGACCCGCCTACATGAAATTTAAGACCTCGGATGAAAATCTGTTTTCATCATAATTTTTAGACTCAAGACCCTGTGGAAACCTGGGATTGGGCATGTGGAAAGGCAGGAAGGGAACAATATCACTGGTGGAAAGTTTGGGTTGATACAATGCTAATGACGGACTGTGTCTGCAACAGACGAGGGGGGGGGGGGATTATTGTACCCTCGGTGAAGGCACTGTCACAGAGCTCACAATAAATATACATAAAACGAACGTTAAACGAAAAGAGCGAGTGGGTATTTATGTACCTGTGGCGCCACCTGGAGGGGTGGAGGGCTCTGCTGCAGCTTGAAGAACTTGCTGATGAAGTCTTGTTTCTGCCAGACACAGAGGCTCCAGCTCACTGAGCACCTGCTCAAAGATCTGGATCCACACACACACACTGTACCATCAGGAACACACACACTGTACCCTCAGTAACACACACTGTACCATCAGTGGACACACTGTACCCTCAGTGACACACTGTACCCTCAGTAACACACACTGTACCCTCAGTGACACACTGTACCCTCAGTAACACACTGTACCTCAGTGACACACTGTACCCTCAGTAACACACTGTACCCTCAGTAACACACACTGTACCCTCAGTAACACACACTGTACCCTCAGTGACACACTGTACCCTCAGAACACACTGTACCCTCAGTAACACACACTGTACCCTCAGTAACACACACTGTACCCTCAGTGACACACTGTACCCTCAGTGACACACTGTACCCTCAGTACACACTGTACCCTCAGTAACACACACTGTACCCTCAGTAACACACACACACTGTACCCTCAGTATCACACACTGTACCCTCAGTAACACACACTGTACCATCAGTAACACACACACACTGTACCCTCAGTGACCACACTGTACCCTCAGTAACACACTGTACCCTCAGTAACACACACTGTACCATCAGTACACACACACTGTACCATCAGGAACACACACACTGTACCCTCAGTAACACACACTGTACCCTCAGTAACACACACTGTACCCTCAGTAACACACACACTGTACCATCAGTAACACACACACACTGTACCATCAGGAACACACACACGTGTACCCTCAGTGACACACTGTACCCTCAGTAACACACACTGTACCCTCAGTAACACTCACTGTACCCTCAGTAACACACACTGTACCATCAGTAACACACACACACTGTACCCTCAGTAACACACACTGTACCATCAGTAACACACACACACTGTACCCTCAGTGACACACTGTACCCTCAGTAACACACACTGTACCCTCAGTAACACACACTGTACCATCAGTAACACACACACACACTGTACCCTCAGTAACACACACTGTACCATCAGTAACACACACACTGTACCCTCAGTAACACACACTGTACCATCAGTAACACACACACACTGTACCCTCAGTAACACACACTGTACCATCAGTAACACACACACACTGTACCCTCAGTAACACACACTGTACCATCAGTAACACACACACTGTACCATCAGGAACACACACACACTGTACCCTCAGTAACACACACTGTACCCTCAGTAACACACACACTGTACCATCAGTAACACAAACACACTGTACCCTCAGTGACACACTGTACCCTCAGTAACACACACTGTACCCTCAGTAACACACACTGTACCATCAGTAACACACACACACTGTACCCTCAGTAACACACACTGTACCATCAGTAACACACACACACTGTACCCTCAGTGACACACTGTACCCTCAGTAACACACACTGTACCCTCAGTAACACACACTGTACCATCAGTAACACACACACACTGTACCCTCAGTAACACACACTGTACCATCAGTAACACACACACTGTACCCTCAGTAACACACACTGTACCATCAGTAACACACACACACTGTACCCTCAGTAACACACACTGTACCATCAGTAACACACACACACTGTACCCTCAGTAACACACACTGTACCATCAGTAACACACACACTGTACCATCAGGAACACACACACACTGTACCCTCAGTAACACACACTGTACCCTCAGTAACACACACACTGTACCATCAGTAACACAAACACACTGTACCCTCAGTGACACACTGTACCCTCAGTAACACACACTGTACCCTCAGTAACACACACTGTACATCAGTAACACACACACACTGTACCCTCAGTAACACACACTGTACCATCAGTAACACACACACTGTACCATCAGGACACACACACACTGTACCCTCAGTAACACACACTGTACCCTCAGTAACACACACACTGTACCATCAGTAACACACACACACTGTACCCTCAGTAACACACACTGTACCCTCAGTAACACACACACTGTACCATCAGGAACACACACACACTGTACCCTCAGTAACACACACTGTACCCTCAGTAACACACACACTGTACCATCAGTAACACACACACACTGTACCCTCAGTAACACACACTGTACCCTCAGTAACACACACTGTACCATCAGTAACACACACACTGTACCCTCAGTAACACACACTGTACCCTCAGTAACACACACACTGTACCATCAGGAACACACACACACTGTACTATCAGGAACACACAGACATAAATATTAGTAACAGAGATAGGCACTGTCATATTAGTAACAGAGATAGGCACTGTCATATTAGTAAGACACACACACACACACATTAGTATCCCACAGACGCACACTCCCAATATTACCTTGTCAAACTTGGTCCTGTCGGCCACGTCCAGGTCGGAGGCGGACATGTTGCCCATGTCGAGCAGGGAGGACGACTGGGAGCGCCGGCTGTGGAGCCCTGCACCGCCAGCTTGTTCAGGCTGGACGTGGAGCCGGTCAGCTTCCCCGAGCTGCCGTGCAGGCCTGGGGCGAGGAGAAGCACACGCTCAGCTAGCGGAGGAGGCGTCGCGCACGCCACACGGGCGGGGAAGTACCGGCGTGTTAGGCACGCGTGACGTGAGCAATGTGTGGATGTGTTCTAGTGCTGGGGTGAGTCATGCTGACTGTATGGACAGCCTGCCTAAGGACAGGCTGGAGGGTGGCTATGTGAGAGGGGGGGGGGGAGGGGTCCTGGATGTGCAGCGACAGGACAGCAGGGGTACTGATGGCAGTAGGTAGGAACTGAGGGTAGGAAAGGAGGGAGGAGCAGGAAGTAACAAGGAACACGCGGCAGGAAGTAGCGAAAGGTAGGAAGGAGAGAGAGAGAAACAGGAAGTAGAGAAGTGGGGGGGGGGGGAGGGGGTTACTGGTGAGTTCCGGCGGAATACTTACTTTCCGTTTCCTGTTTGAGAGTGCTCTCTTTCCGAGGAAGCGTGGCTGTCAGCCGGTTAGCAAGGCAGGCGGCAGAGACACAGACGTTAAAGACATGCAGCATGAGGACTCGGGAGGCCATGTTAAGAGGTCAGAGGTCACACTTTGACATGCAGGGCAGACTGAGCTGACCTCGGGGCTGCGCAGCAGTGTGTGCGTCACGGGTGTGGTGCAGAGAGCACACACACACACAGGCATTAAGAAGCCATGGAACAGAAGTTCAGACAGTCACACTGAGACAGAGAGAGGCATGGGAGCTTTAACATCAGGCACGACGTGTGAAACAGTGTCACGGACACCAAGTTATTAAACACAATCGAGTTCCTTGCTTTTCCCGGCTGTGTATGGTTCCCACATTCATTGTTTCGTTTTTTGCCTTCTGTTTAGCACACGCTTTCATAGCAATGAGGAGACAGGGGGGGGGGATTTGAACCTACACCCACATCACAGCTCTAACCACTATACCCTACTAGCGAAAAAACCCTCCCCCTCCAGTTTGTGGGAAACGTCAGAGCTCTTACCAAACTTCCCTTTCCCCTCCTTGGTCGTTCCCGCCATCTTGATCTTGGCGATCTCAAAGAAATCTTTGATTTCTCGCTCATAGAGTCTGCTCATGTAGTCAACGTACGTCTGGGGGGGAGGGAGAGAGAGAGAGAGAGAGAAAGAGAGAGCTTACATCTCACAGTAGGAGAGAAGCCAGCAGGAGGCTATCTTCACTTTTTAAAAGAACATAAAAACGGGGAAAAGGGGGAGTGGTTTGTGGAGCGCAGGAGTTGAAAATAGTACAACTTGTCTTGATGTAAGTGTGCGTGTGTGGGAGTGAGGGCAGGGGGCGTGGAGGCCGGGGGGCGTGGGGGCAGGGGGCGGGGGGGCGTGGGGGCCGGGGGGGCAGGGGGCGTGGAGGCCGGGGGGCGTGGGGGCAGGGGGGCGTGGGGGCAGGGGGGGCAGGGGGCGCGGCTCACCCTGGACAGGCCCTCGTACTTCTCCCTCTGGGTGGTCTTCAGCCACTCCATGAGCTTGGCGTAGCGCAGCAGCTCCCTGTGCAGAGGGCTGTGTTTGGGCAGCAGCAGCTCTGCCGTGTGCTGAGTCAGACTGGAGCTCTGGTCGTGGCCCTGGAGACACACACACGGCATCAGCACACACACACACATCGGAAACACACACACACTGTATCAACAAACACACACCGTCAACACACACACACACAATCAACATCACAGCATCAGCCCTCCCCCCCCATCTGCACCACATGCACCATCAACACATCAGCATCTGTACACACATTATCAGCATCCGCACACACCACACACACCATCGACACCTGCACTGTCAATGATTCATGTGAGGACATCTTATGCAAGGGGTGCCAACCAGGTGAGGTCACTGGAGCTAGAGGCAGTGTGGTGAACATCACCACTAGAACAGGTTAGTATCAGATGTAAATCTGCATGTCACAAACAGAGAAGTCTCCCACAGCGGCAAATCAGATGATCACATCAGCACGCTCTCCACTTGTCTGCTGCTACCCAGCCTGGCACAGCGGCTACATGCAGGCAGAGGGGAGGACAGCATGGAGCCAGAGGGGGTCAGGGGTCATGAGGGTCAGTCTGTGAGAAGACGTGAGTGGGGATCAACGCACTCCATGCACACTCTAGCCAGCATTCTTGAGGACCAAACAAATGGCTTGAAAAGGTCAGACTGGTGAGTTGGGGTAGAGGGGAGGGGGTCAGAGGTTAGAGAAGGGGGGGGGGGGGGGGGGGCGGGGGTCAGGGTGGTTGCTGTGGGGGTACTCACTGGAAGAGACAGACAGGAAGACCTATAGAACTGAGGGATGGTCATTTTGAAGTGACTGAAGTGGTTGAACTGACAGAGAGAGAGACAGAGCAGTGAGGTACAGACAGAGGGACAGAGCGAGGTACTGGCAGAGCAGTGAGGTACTGACAGCAGCGAAGTAACTGACAAGAGGGACAGAGTGAGGTCCTGGCAAGCGGCGTGATACTAGCAGAGCAGGTGGCTGTCAAAGACCAGGGTCTTGCTGCTTCTGAGGATGGTACGACAGTGACCCAGTGTGTTGGGCACAGACCTGGCACTGGGAGATGCCACTGAAACGAAAGACGCGTCATTGGTCGAGATGCACGTCGCCACGGTGATTTACCTGGTGAACGAAAACGTTGTTGAGGTGGTTGGTGAGGCGCCGAGCGAAGGTGTCTCTGAGCTCGGAGAACAGCTGCTGCTGCTGCTTCACTGCCATCAGCTTCTCGTGGCCTGGACACACACACACACACACGCAGGAGGGCCAGGGTCAGTAACAAAGTGAAAGAGTGGGCCAATTAAAAACGGCTACTCACAAAACATCCACACACACACACACACACACCCTACATATATCCCCACCTGGTCTGAGTGCCACATTCATGCATTGCAGCAGGGCCTCGAGGCGTTGATGCAGGCCTCGATGCCCTTGGGGGAGGACAGGTCTCCCTCCTGCAGCGCTCGCACGTGGCCCTTCGACAGGTCCATGTAGTTCTGGGGGGGGATACAGGACAGAGCACACTCAGCTCCTCTGGTAACGCCTCTGGGTAACCCCGGTGACCCCCGGTAAACCCCCCCCCCCCCCCCCCCCCCCCCCCCCCTCCCTCCTCACCACCAGGAACTGGATCTCGTCCAGCAGCTTGCCGTTGTTGGTATTGCTGATCTGGATGAGGAGGTTGCTCTGGGAGATGTGGTCCATCTGCTCCTTGACGCTCTGCAGCATCTCCTCGTAGCTGCTCAGCTTGCCCTCGATGGTGTCCACCTCTGACAGCGCCTCGTCCAGAAGCTGCATCAAGATGTTCACCTGCTTCTCTGAGGGCCATGATGGACTGGATGTTGGCCTGGCAGAGGAGACAAGATCGGGTGTTTATTATTTGATCCAAACTGACATACGGATATTAGCATACAGAAAGTACAGTTTTGGGGGGGAAAAACGTTTCTAAAAGGTTCGAAAAATGTTTTCTTCCAAATGTTTCAAAAAGGTTACAAAAATATTTGGGATTCTTTTTCAAAAACAGGTTTGCATCATTGATAACCAGGAAGTGGGGGGACTGGTGCATTTCCTGTCTCTCTGCGCTGCACTCACCCCATCCAGCACCTGCAGCTCCCGGACAGCTTCTCAGCGAAGGCCTCAGCGTTGGAGATGGCGTACTCACACACGTCCATCATGCCCGAGATGTCCTGCTCCTCCCTGGCGTTGAGCTCCTGGTAGTCATCCAGCGCATCCTCGTCGCCCCCGGCAACACTCTGGCTCTCCCCGCTGGGGACGGATTCTAAACCAGGAAGTGGAACGCCGGTGAGCAGGAAGTGGGGACGTGGGAAGCGGGACGTAGTGAATGGAGTCTGGGTTAGCGGGGGGGTGGCAAGATTCTGAGCCTTGTGCGCTCACAAATGCAGAAAAACGCTTTCACAATCAAACAAATGATGATGAATTCTAAAAACGAAAGAATAAATAAATAAACTGTCAACATTCAGTCACATCACAGACCACTCAAGGAGCAGCATCAGTCTCTCATTAACGGGAGGAGGAAGAGGAGGATGCAAATAGAAAGCCAAGAGAACGGGATGAGGAGGGAAACAGGAAACAAGGGAATTTCTACCAACCTTCAGCTTTAGGAAGCTCTGGCCAGAGAGAGTGTGAAAGAGAAGAGGGGGTGGGAATAGACAGGTTAGCAGAGAGAGTCGCCCCACAGGTCGGCGTGCATACAGGCGTTTCAGGGAGCACGCTTTCACATGAATGCCTGGGACTGCAGAGATAATCGCTAATGCTACGCTAAGCTCTGGTCCCAACATGCACAACTGTGTGCGAGTCCTGGGGAGGTACACCGTTAAGACTGACAGATAACGTATTCACTTAGCAGACATACAAGTGGGGCTTTGAACCTGCGACCTCTTGATCTCCAGTCAGCTCTACCGCTGAGCTACACCCATCCCCAGGTACAGACCCACTAGAGAACCATAGCGTTTGAAGTCAGTCCCCTCTCGTCAAGGACAACCATGCGGCTAAGAGTTCAAAGGTCAGAAAGGAAGCTTTAGCAGCCCACACACACACACACAAGCAAACAGGACATGGGTTCTGCTCCGACGGGCAGGGTCCACACACCGTCCCCGCTCTGCGCCCAGGCGCCCCTGCCTACCTTCCAGCAGCTGGGGGCTGACGTTCACAAACTCCACCTTCTTCCTCAGGTAGCGCTGGTTCAGCTTCCAGATGCAGGATATGAAGGAGTTCTTCTCGGCCGTGCTGCTGGCCACCCACTTGTACACCTTCTCGAAGTGAAGGTCGAACTCCGGGTTCTCCTGAGGCGACAGACGCGGGAGAGAACGTAGGGACGAGGGGGCGTGAGAGAAGAACGGAGATGGGTGGAGGGTTCGGGGAAGATATTTACGATGATGGAATGTATCCATTTAGCAGATGCTTTTATCCAAAGTACTTGGGGGGAATTGAACCGGTGACAACTTGATTTGCAGTTAAATACTCTTCAGTTGTACACCATTCTCTACCACTGAGCTACACCCATCTCATCCTGTTACGACACGCCCACTCAAAGCAGGTCAGCACATTCATCTGCAGAGGACTTCCTGTAGTTAACCTCACACTTCCTGTAGATGTCCTTGCTGGAGTCTTCTCACACAATTTGACATGAAAAAGCTCATGTGTAATCAACAGACCTGGCTCATCTTACATATATTGATCCCAGGCTTGCACCCTATTCGAGCATGGTGGTTAGGTCAACAGGAAGGGAAGTTGACCTTTTTCCCCTAAGTTCAATACATCTTATATTGGTTCTAGAAGCTGACCTTGCTGGAATCTTTGGCATCCACCTCAGTCAGGTCTCTCAGCTCCCAGGCCATCTGGCGCTTGTAGAAGTCTCCTTTGTCTGACTTCTTCACCTTCACAACCTTCACTTGAACAGGCCTCTCTGTCGTCACTGCCGCACACAAATCAATACCATCATTTAAAAACAGTTGAAGGGGAAAAATATACTTTACCGATGGGACTGTACCGTTCACGTTATTTAAACCCATAAGCAGTAAAAGTTGATGGCACACGTGTACTCCACCAGCAAATTATCTCATTACTCTGGATTTTATGGGAATTCAGCTGTTTAGATGGTCGCAGAGTCACACCTGTTGCACACAGGAAGCAGTTCTTCTTCTTCTTCCCCGCCTTGCAAACGTTGACGATGCTGAGGAGACGCTCATCATTGGGCGTGAAGATGTCCCTCTGGAGTGCGTGCTTGATGGCTGTCATTGTAGTTCCTGAATCATGCAAACACAAGACACACTTAACGCCGCCATAACGACACCTGTGTCATTCTACCAGAAACGTAGCTATCACTTTCAGTTAATCTCAGCGGAAACACTTATTTTTCAAAACGTTAACACACTAACGGCCAAAGCTGTTCCTACCTATAATTGACTGGTTCCTTGCTACTTAGGTCAAGACTGTTGTTAAGCAGACTAGTAGTAATATGAGCTTGATAACGTAACGTTTGGGAGCGGTAGTAATCAAGCTCGTTAGCTAGCCGGGTAGCTATACATCGTCTAATGGTTATTTTATCAAACTGCTAAGTGCTATACCTTGCTGAAAGAGTAGCACATCTTTCGCACTTCAGACTGTCAGACCTCCAAACTGAGTAGCCCAGTTTTAATTGTATCCTACGAAATGGTCCTGCTAGCGAGCTAGATTACAACCTAACGATATTACTTGCTCAGTTTTATGCACAATACGTACATGAAATGACTCACGAATAGAGAACGTAAATCAGAGTGGAAGTTGTGCTTTCATCCGCTGTTTGTTCCCATGTAAAGACGTTACGTCTTCTTCACAGTAGGAAAATAAAATATATTTTCATTGGTAAACAGTGCCTCATCTCTGCCCTGCCCTTCCCCTCAGCTTCCTGTTTCCGCTCAGGAGGTTATGGTTTGTTTCCGCATATGACGGAAGTGTCATGTGATCGCCAATTTATTTATTTATTTGCGCTGCAGCCGATGACATTCTCAGTTCCCTTCCTGACCTGATCGTGCGTCCCAGGAGTAACATTAACATCCCCACATAGAGGAACATGAATAACGTCGCTGCAGTTTATCACTGTTTTTCTATCTCTTGAGATGGTGACAGAGTGCCCGTGGCATTCTTTAAAGTGTCGTGCAACCTTTCCAGAACCACGAACAGGGCACACTTCTCACGTTCACAGTGGGTTACTCCGCAAGGAAATGACACAACTCACTGCCTCGGTTTAGGCTGGGCACAAGCTAGGACGGCAGGGGGCATCAGTACTGTGCTGCCGACCGCTGGGAGAGGAGACCATGCATTATTAGTTCGCCAACCGGACTGATTTTTTCGTCTCTCTCTCTCTCTCTCTCTCTCTCTCTCTCTCTCTCTCTCTCTCTCTCTCTCTCTCTCTCTCTCTCTCTCTCTCTCTCTCTCTCTCTCTCTCTCTCTCTCTCTCTCTCTCTCTCTCTCCTCTCTCTCTCTCTCTCTCTCTCTCTCTCTCCTCTCCCCTCCCTCCCTCCCTCCCCTCCCTCCCTCCCTCCCTCCCTCCCTCCCTCCCTCTCTCTCTCTATCTCTCTCGTCCATTTAATTAAACAGAAGCATGTCACTCACCACCAGTTTGTTATACACCCTACAACGCCTTGTAAAGAAAACCTGCATCTCAGCAGAAGAACCCAAAACACAAGGAATAAAACTGCATTCTTCTGCACTTGTGCCCTTAGCCGTCCTCAGAGAACAACACAGCATTTCCAATGCTGCCAATGTCGGCAGGGGGTGCTATTTACAGCCTGCAATATGACATTGAAAATGTGGCATATAATATTACATTGTGTTTTCTCCAAAGGCACAATAAGTTTGTTTGTAAGCCAAACCCACTAATACCCTTTCCTGGAATTGGTGCTTTGCCTCTTGGTGTTCATGGAAAATGTAGCCTTTTTAATGTGCATGCGCACAGCCCACACACTTCCTCAGCTATTAGCTGTCATCAACGCATGTTCCCGTCCGTGCCACAGCGGCCATGTTTCGCCGACTGGTCCTGTTGTTTTGGTATTTTATCTCACTGTCCACATATTTATATATTTTAAGAATGTCAAGGGGAGATGTCAATGCTTACGTAGGCCCGCTATGGCAAAGTGTTGACACAAAAACAATAACCTCGAGCTGCTTAGATCACAATCAATGCAGTAGGAAAGGGTGAATGCAGCATCGGCATGTGTGAAAACCTTCCTGGTCTGTCAACCTTGGGTTGAGTTTCCAAGTGTGAGATACTGAGGTTGAGCTCCACACTGGGGACTGCAGAACACCCCGGGGAGCGGGAAGTTCCTGGGAGTGAATTTGTGGCGTGAGGGGGGGGGGGGGGGGACTCCCTCACCACATAGCTGCTGACGTGCAGATGTGACTTGCAAACTGAAAGGCTTTTAGCGCGGAAGCATCCTGGGAAAACAACGTTGTCTGCTTAATCTGCTTTGACATTCACAGTGACGATGAAAGCCGTGACATCTTTTCTATTTGCGATAACGATCAGAAAGGTCTTTTCTAAATATGAATATTTTTGCCTGTTGCTATCAGGTTGACATTTGGCGTGGCCCTTTACTGTCTTACTGAATTGGAGCTGTGTTCTAACCATGTGTGTTTGTGATGTGAAGATAAAGATCATCTCGGGAGAAATGGGAAACTATGTGATGGCTTCCCTTTTCTAGTCACCTGTGTGTTTGTACACAGTCATAACACAGCAGCTGCTTTAGGAGTGCTCACGCATTGTTAAGTTCTACTCTGCACTCTAGTTTGGAAGCCAAAAAGGTACAGAGTATCGCATACATAGTGAGCAGCGGAGGACTGTGCTCCCTGAACTCAATTTTCACTTCAAGCGTCCTCTTGGTGTGACCTTTGCCCCCATACGGTGCGGAGGTGGCCAGGACTCCCCTGATGGGCTGGCCAGCTCGTTACCCAGACGACAGAGTTGTGCGTGAGAGCAATGCTGTGACCTGCCGCTAATAGGAAACATCCTGAGAGCCACAAAAACCAGGAGGGGTAATAGCAGTTGTTTAACTGGGTGCCTCATTTCAACTTCACTGTGTGCTTCAATCTTCATGACTCCAAGCCACAAGGGTGGTCTTAACCACGAAACTACACTTCAACAAAAACATGCTGGATCTCGCAAACACAAGTCAACATGACAGGAGTGGAAGTGTTGTCAAGCCGAGTGTTGAACAGAGCATTTCAGTTGTAGTGTGTGTGTGTGTGAATTTGTAATCATGGTGTGAATGTAGTATGGTGTACTTGTATTTCTAAGGATGGGTGAAAATGAGATATAAATGTAGCTTCCATCTGCAACACTGTAGAAAAGATGATGAGAAGCAATTAACAAAGCAAAAAAACAAATTACACAGGATATATGAAAGCCGTTGCTATTAGAGCTGGCGTTCATGGACTCCACGGGCGATTAGGGAAAATTCGGTTAATTATATGAGTCCCTTTTCCACACTGCAGCAGCTATATGAGAGGAAGATTTTCAATGTGTCACTGTTTCAAATTTTAAATTATTCCATCAACACATAATCAAAACGAGTTACAAAGGAAAAGTTGGGATTCAGTGGCCCAAATTCCCTACCCTCATGGTGAACGCTTTTACTCGTTTTAACATGTGAGACAGACAGCGCAGAGAGACAATCAGCAGACAGCTCTACACAGCAGACAGCTCTACCTGCACAGCAGACATACAGCTCTACCTACAAAGCAGAGAGACAGCTCTACCTATACAGCATACAGACAGCTGTACACAGCAGACAGACAGCTCTACCTACAAAGCAGAGAGACAGCTCTACCTATACAGCACAGACAGCTGTACACAGCAGACAGACATCACACCAGAGAGACAGCTCTACCTATTCAGCATACTATCTGTATGCTCCACACAGCAGACAGACAGCTTTACACAGCAGACAGACAGCTCTACCTGCACAGAAGACATACAGCTCTATCCTCACAGCAGAGAGACAGCTCAACACAGCAGAAAGACAGCTCTACACAGCAGACAGACAGCTCTACCTGCACAGCAAGCAGACAGGTGTACCTACACATACAGACAGCTCAAGGGGGAAGAATGAACTGGGGGTGGGACACCATGGAAAGAGCCAAAAGATCTCAGCCACTAGCATCAACTAAAACGATGTGCTTTCTCCTGTCACAATTTTACAGTTCCCCTTATGAATCTGTGATGTGCAATAGAACGATGAATGACCAGGAAACCAGAACAGCAATCTGTTAGCAGACATCTTAAACATGAGGGTTTTTGTAAATGGGAGGGAGATCAGGTGTCCTTGCTGGGTGACCCAGACGGTTTTTGGACGGTAGGGATATTCCTATCTAATAAGACCCATGCTATTAGCATATCAAGTAGGACTTATGAAGAAAGGTTAAACAACAGAGTCTATCACCGTCTGTGAAAGTCACCCTGTGGATAATGTGGGGCTCAAAGTCCTCCCCAGCAACGAGGAGACAATGACGGCTCGATTACTGGTGTTAAACATCAACATTAACACTTCATAAGGAGGGGCTTTTCCACCGAGGAAACAGAAGACAGGATAATTACACATCCTCTCAGGGCTCTGGTGCACGAGCCTCATACAGCTGGTGCACAATCCTTGATTGGTCCAATTTGGAGTTGTAGTCTCACTCTTTTATCATATTGATAAGGTTCATGACGTTCCTTTGGAATGGGAAAAACCTGTTAGTGATTACTGCTTTGTATCTTTTCATCAAATGTTTCTAGGTAAACAAGAGGTGAGTAAACTGGTCATATATTTTACAGTGTGTCTAATCACTGTACTGCAACCTTACCTGGCACTCCAGTTTGAAGCTTAGCCTAGTGTAGTTAAGGTCAACGTGCTTGCCTTAATTAGCTTTCATGATACACCAGAGACAGTAATGAACTGTCTTTCCCATTGGGCCTCATCTCAAACAAGCCAATTATGACTGGGCATGCAAATGCCACTCTTAACCCTCCCCACCCCCAATTTAGATTGCAACACAATCATCAACTCTCAAATGTCGTGACATTTTGACACTGTATGAGTTTTTACGAGTAAGATTTGAAAAAACAAACAAAATATCTATTTGCATCCCATATGATGAGTAAACGTATAATTTCTCAATTACAAAAGTGTGTCCAGCATGTTGAATGTGGAGCAGAGATGCCCATAAACAAACACCTGAGTGAGGTTGATTTTGCTGTGGACTGCATTAGCGACATTGTTTAATTCGAACAGTCATTGAAATAAAGCTGACAGATTTAAATTGAATTAAATTAGAGAGAGTAGAGAAAGGGAGGTAGAAAAAGGGAGTGAGAATGACAAAGAGTGTGAAAATAAGGGAGAGAGAGAGAGAAAGGTAGAGGGACAGAGAGAAAGATTAATTTAGGAGGGGAGTGATGAGAGAGAACATTGACAGCAGGTCGTTCATCACAGAATGTCTGGTCCATGCCTTGGTAGCAGCTCTCAGGGTCACAGCAAGGTCATCGCCAGGGTTACAGCATCCGTTGTGTGGTTTCTTGGAGTCGTGCAAGCAGCCAGCTTCTGCTTTCCCTGCTACTGTTGTATCTTCTCAGGGTCACATGAGTAACAGGCAGGCAAGGAGTATCCACTGAGTACACACTCATACATCCGGTTTTCTCACTACAGAATATCTGCACGGACCTGTCTGCACTAGAGCCTTCTTACATTTAGTCCTTTAGCAGACACTCTTATCCAGAACAACTTACAGTAAGTACAGGGAAATTCTCCCTGTGGCAAGTAGGGTGAAGTGTCTTTCCCAAGGACACAACGTCATTTGCCACAGCCGGGAATCGAACCGACAACCTTCTGATTAATAGCCCGACCCCTTACCCGTCAGCCAACCGACCCTCTTTCTCTGATGGTTTGTGACACACACCGACAGGCTACCGTGCGGAGCTGGGAGACATCTGCATCCTGATTGGCCTCACGCATTCCTACGCACCCAAAAGTTGAGCTTTTCTCACCTTTTGTCAATTTTTACGGATGGAAAAAAATAAAGTCTGCGGACGTTTTGAAACTTTAAGTCAAACGCACTCGAATTTAGGAATGAAAAATGAAATACACAGCGAGGAATACGCATGCAGTGAGGATGGGTACTAAGGAAAGTACTCACCATTAACCAAGAAATGTCTTTGTGCCATGTCTCTAGGCGCAGTTCACATTTCAAGTCTGTCCCCCATTGTCCTCAGAGATCATGTCAACATATACTCGCTGTGTTATGAGTGTGACACATTAAAACTGCTGTATCCATTACCGTAAATGGGAATTTCCCCAAGGTGCACAACAAATGCATGTTGTCACAAGTAAGACAGTAGAACATTGCATGTGTTAGTCACACTGTCACGGTCAGACAGCTCACAAACAGCATGGTGGGTGAAGCAGTGTCAGTGGTGTTCTGAGAGGATGAGAGACATTGGATTATTTATTTAAGTGATAGCCTGCTCTAGCCTTAAAGGAAGCCTGGTACACAGGGTCTACGGACTGTGATGAGCGTGCAGGGTCTAGCTGTAAGGCCTGCAGGGTCTAGGGGCTGGTCAGCTCACAGTCCAGCTATGGTAGAACACATTACAATTTAAAAAGGCTCTTTCCTGGAGGAGCACCAGCCTCATTCTCCCCCTCGACACACCAGCTTCAACCTTTCAGATTAACTCAGCTCCAGGACCTGGTGATCCTTGATAACCCTGCCCAATCATTTCACTTCAGACACGTTTTAAAATGTTCCTTCCCCCATAATGTGTCCTGCTGCGCTTTTGTCGTCATTCGTATGTTTGTCTCAGTTCGGTTTGTCTTGACCCGTGTTTAATCTTGTTATTTCTGGTTGGAATGTGAATGTTCTTACTTTCTCATATAGCTTTCTTCAGAAAATATTGTTCAACTTGATGAGCCTGCAGTCATCTCTGCTCATGATAGTAAAGTAAGTAAGTCAGTAAGTACATTTTATTTATAAAGCGCACTCTAACACAGCAAGGCTGACTGAGGTGCCGAACAAAAGCACAAAAAGATACCATAAAATACATAATAAAAACAAAATACAAACAGTCAATAACAGTAAAATAAGTAACATAACTCAAGAGGTAGTGTGAAACGCTGGTGCATATAAGTGCGTTTTAAGTTTGGATTTAAAAACAGACAATGAAGGAGCCAGCCTGATAGAAAGGGGAAGTTGATTCCACAGCCTAGGACCAGAAACTGCAAAGGTTCTATCACCTATATGTATGCAGCATGACCGAGTGTATACAAATAGTTTGTCTGCAGACCTCAGTGACTTAATGGGTGCGTGTAGTTGTATGAGGTCCGAGATATAGAAAGGGGCCTGTCCATTAAGAGCTTTAAAAACAAACAATAACATGTATTCTATACTGGTCAGGAAGCAAGTGCAAAGAGGCCAAGACTGGGGAAATGTGATCAAACTTTCTAGTGGATGATGACATTCTGGCAGCAGGATTATGCACCATCTAGAGGGAGTCAGATGGCTGAGCGGTGAGGGAGTCGGGCTAGTAATCAGAAGGTTGCCGGATCGATTCCCCGCCGTGCAAATTGACGTTGTGTCCTTGGGCAAGGCACTTCACCCTACTTGCCTCGGGGGGAATGTCCCTGTACTTACTGTAAGTCGCTCTGGATAAGAGCGTCTAATAAATGACTAAATGTAAATCTGAAGACATCATAAAGGGAATTGCAATAATCTAAACATCGAAACAATCTAAAGATATGTTTAAAACATGCATGACACCCGTAGCGGGAGTGATTGGGAGCTGACAGACTGTGTGTTTGTGTGTGTGAGTGTGCATGAATGAATGAGTGTGTGTGCATGTGTAAGTGTGTGTGTGTGTGTTTGTGTAGTTTCTGCAGCTCTCTGGTTTTTTTGTGGCATGTGATCTTGTGATCATATCTTATTGAAACATGATTCACTGAGAGAAGACAATATGCAGCAAGGCCGTAATCATAATATATATTCAAATCTGGTCAAAATGTCCCCCCCAAATATATTGATATAAAAATAAAATTATAAATGTGCTACGCTACGATAGGCAACCACGCACGCTGTCCTAAATGATCATAACAAATTTAATTTGTCCTGCCCAATGTTGACTTCATGGCTACGGCCTTGATATACAGTACATCCTGCTATCATGGGTCTCAAGTTCAGAAACATACTGGATCATGAATATAGAGTTCTAGAACATCCTTCTATCATGGCTATAGAGTTCTAGAACAGCCTAAAGCTCATGGGCTCATTTTCCATCCAGTATCCTTTTGCACATTTATCCCTAACCAGCACAGGACAGGTATCTTGAGGTTTGGGGAGCCTTATTTGATTTTGCCAACGTAATTGATTATGCCTGACTGAGTCATATAAAGTTGTAAAATTGCTGTAAAGTACTGTAGCGCAAACAATATATCACCGTGGAACAAGCCCCGAATGACGCCACGGAGTGTCACTGATTCATCGAGCGTGTGACCTCCACTCCAGCCTTATAACGGTCCTGGGGGGAGGATTAAGACCACCAGAACGAATACTAAACCGACAGGCTACGAGATAGCAGAGAATAGCAGAGAACAGAAGAGCGTAATGATGAAGACCTCCCAGTGCCAAACCAGAGTTTCTCAGAGCGGCAACGCGAGTAAAGTGACCAACCTCTACAGGAGCGCGATGATCCCGCTCAGCACCGCCAGCATCACCCTCGCCGTTTTACTCATCTCAGCAATCCCCGTCTGCACTAGTAAGTTCTTATCATTTGTGTACATGTAGTGAGACTTTAAAATGACCTACTTTGTTTCGAGGAGTTGTGTTGCTTTGTACGACTTTTGGCCTTCTGTGCTGAACCCGTGCAATTAAATTGGTTGTGTTTTAGTCAATATTTTTTATTTTTACGTTTAAAACTTTTTTCAAATGGGAGATAGGACGTTAAACCAGCTTTGGACGTCTCTAGGTGGTCACGCATGAATACATTTTAACTGCATGATTTTAAACCATGGAAAACCAATGATTATTGTCTGTATTTAGGAAGATATGAACAGTTCCTTCATGTTTAATAGCACCATGATGAAACATTTCTGTAATTAACGTTATCGAATCAACTTTGTTTAATCAAATTTAGTTTGAGAAAAATCTGAAAAAAGAAACTTTAAAAGACAGATTGAAATGTCTGTTTTTGAAACCAATACAATTCAGATGAAGAAAAAAACACGAAACGGGAAAATTAACAGTTGTCAGTACGTGTGATAGCCTATATGGTAGGACTGGCATATTATTACTTGTAACATTGACTGTAAGACGACTTGTAAAAATACATATGATTTGAGATTCCGGCCAATGCATACCCTCTGGTAAATAATTCCAAACATGATATTGTAACTATGTTGATGTTCTGCTACAAGATCATATGACGAATCTGCCCGCCTGTCTATCTGCCTCTGTCTGCCTGTCTTCATACCTGTCTGTCTGCTTGACTGACTTTCTGTCTGCCTGCCTACTCACCTGTCTGTCTGTCTGACTACGTGCCTGCCTGACTGTCTGTCTGTCTTCCTACCTGGTTGTCTGCCTGCTGACTGATGAAGGTGCTCCAGTAGTGCTGCAACGAGCCACAATAGACCAGGACCAACTTCTCAGTCAGGTTAGACCCTCCTCTTTTTCTCTCTATCTTTTTCTCGCTCCCTCTCTTCCTTTCATTCTTTGTCTCTCTACCTTTCATCCTTTTTCCCCCTATCTTTCTCTTTTTCTTTCTTTCACTTCTTTCTTTCTTCCTTTTTCTGTCACTCCATCTGGCTTGATGGTGACACATCTCCCCCCCCCCGCCCCCCAGGTGGATGAGGTGTGCTCAGCCTACCTCTCTGCAGACCTGCCATTTCGGGTGAGTGAGGATGTAATAACGAGCTGAACGCTCTTCAGGCTTTACTGCTCAGTGTAATCAAGTCTCTAATGACAGCGCTGTCTTATTACACTTTTTACATAATCTCATCTTCATTCAATGTATTTGTATAGACTAATCCAAAACTTAATCACATGAAATAAATGTCATAAAGATGACATGTTGAAATTAGATGAAAATGGCTGGTTGTGACAAGGTTTTTGTCGGATCATCTCCTTAAATCTCTCTGCTGAAGCCATCAGACCTGCTGGGAGAAGTCTGTGTCCTGATGCTAGTTCAGAAGTCCAAGGTAAACACAACGACCAGACATCCTTTAAACTCATGTATACACACGAAAAAGGAGTATACATCAAAGCCATTTAAATGTATTAAATGAGAGCTTAATATATTTTAATTGTATTGTATTGGACAATTGGGAGTGTCCTTGAAATTTACTGATTTGTCTACTCATATAGTTACTGACACATTTAATGTGTGAAAGTACTTTTTAAGTTTACTATTGTAACTCATTTGTAAGCGTAATATTTTTTTTTCACCTGCGTACACATTTTAGTTTCTCGTGATGCACTCACATTCATTTGACATTAGCCGTGTATTTAGATCTATAGTGTGTACTCAGCATTTGATTTCTTCCTTTTTATAGGAGTTGAAAACCCGTGACACCAGTAAAAGGGTCAGTACTTACTTTACTACCATTACAGTGCTCCATTCCCAGCCCACCACAGAATCAAACATTGACAATTTATTTTTCTATATGTGTGCATTTGTGAGTATGTGTGTGATTGACTGTCTGTGCATCTCTACGTGTATGTGTGTGCAGTTTTTATTTCACTACTCTAAGCCTCAAGGTGTTGCCATATCAGAGAGGAGGGAGAGTTAGTTAAGACTCTACTCTGTGGCTCCCTGCATCACTAGATGCCTGTCACTTGTCTGTCACTTGTTTTCTGAGTGCAACCAAACCATGTTACACATGAAATACGCATAAAAAACATGAAAACAAACACAGACGTTGTCGATGCTATGGAAACAGGCACAAGGGCCGACACCCAGTCAATCATATGTGGGTCACTGTGTGCTGGGTGTCCCTCTCTGCATGCTTCAGGTCCATGTGTGTTGCCTTGTTAGCTGGTCTGTAACACCCTCCACATCCCTTCTAGCCTGGGCCTTTCACACTGTCTAAACCACTCGGACAGCTGTGATAATACTGATGTTCCATGCCCCTCTTTAGCGCTGCCTCTGTGTTCCTGCTTCCTGTCTCTGTGTTCCTACTTCCTGTGTCTGCGTTCCTGCCTCTGTGTTCCTGCTTCCTGTGTCTGCGTTCCTGTTTCTGTGTTCCTGCTTCCTGTCTCTGTGTTCCTGATTCCTGTCTCTGTGTTCCTGCTTCCTGTCTCTGTGTTCCTGCTTCCTGTCTCTGTGTTCCTGCTTCCTGCCTCTGTGTTCCTGCTTCCTGCCTCCGTGTTCCTGCTTCCTGCCTCTGTGTTCCTCCCTCTGTGTTCCTGCTTCCTGCCTCCGTGTTCCTGCATGGCCTAAATTATGTGTGATGTTATTGTGGTGTTTTGTGCTACTGTTTCTGGAAACATTGATGCAGAGTCTGCAAATGAACACAGGACTGCACTGAGGACTCACTATGGACTTTTAAACTGGATGTACATGTGCGTGAGTGTGTGTGTGTGCTTTCCAGTACTGTGGGTGTGTGTGTGTGTGTGTGAAAACGTTTTTACCTGAGTCCTCTCTGCACGCCCCGGCCCCGTGTCAAGGGGTGGCTGTTCATGGTTCTCATGTTTGTCCATGTTGGTGTGTGGATGCGTCAGCCCCCCATGTTGCACCCTCTGCTGCAACTGGTTCCTCAGCTTGATAAACGGCAAGTGAAAGGAATCAGACTGCACGTATGTACCCTCCGTGTGTCACACATCCATGCTTCACTTCCAACGTCTCCTGGGAAAGACACAGCAAAACGACCAGTTGACGGATTGGTTGACAATTTACTGGTCACCTAATGATCGATGTCTTCGGATGATGCCTGGGCTCCGATTAGTTTAACTCCGGAGAGACAAGGCAGAATACATTAAAAAAGATGGAACGCCCGTTCTACTGGAAAGTCCCTTTAGGATCTCCTGAACACTCATCATGCAACTAAAGAGAAAATACAATAAACAAAACACAATAATAAAGAAACATAAAAAAAACATGTTGCAGCAGCTTCTGAGTGAGAGTGGTCTACCTCGACATGCGTACACAAGGACGCGTGTTATTACAAACATGTCATCTTTAACATGCGAGAGTGTTTTCCTCTGCAGTTCCCTCTCTCTCTGTACCAGCTTGGCCCGCATTAGCTGTTCCTTTCCTACTTAGGGCAATTATCGTCTAAAATTGGTGGGGCTAAGTGGTGAACTTCTCGCTGTCTGACATTCGCGTAGTAGAAGCAGCGGAAACATCCGAGGAAATGTGGAAAAGTGACGCAGAAAACGCTGTGTGTTGGACGAGGAAGCTGCTGCTTTGGGGTTAGAAGCCTAACAGATAACCAGCACCCACTGACCTACTAGCAGAGAATAAATGCTGTGGGGAGGAAGGAAGGAAGGAGCCTTTCCTGGTTTCTTGGCTGTCTGTCCCTGACTTCCTGTTATGACCTGACTTCCTGTACTGAACCTGACTTCCTGTCCTGACAGTGTGTGTGTGTGTGTGTGCAGGAGGACCTGAAGGGCCCGGCTGGCATCCAGAGCAGAGGCTACTTCCTGTACCGGGTAGGCAGATCTCTGAACCACTCTTCAACCTCTAAACTGAGTCACAAGACCACACCACCAGGAAAATAACATTCCTCTCTTGTTTAACAGCCACGAAATGGAAGAAGATCTCTAGAATATGAATAAGGAAAAAGTGCCAAGGTATTTAGCCTATTAGATCAACCTTTCCCAATACTGGTTTTCAGGACCCCATGCCCTGCTTGTTTTAAGTGTTTCGCTCTTCAAGACTCATCTAAATCAGGTGTCCAAAGAGGAAAACATCAAAAACACACAGGACAGTTTGTCCTGAGGACCTGATTTGAGAAAGGCTATTACAGATGTCAGATCGTTTTAGTGCTTGAGTTTTATGGAGCTGAGTTTGTAATGTGTCCCTCAGTGTCTGCAGGCTGAGGTGCTGTATGGAGAGGATCAAACCCCCCGTCCTAGGAAGAACCACACCTACTCACGGCCCCTGTATAGTGATGTTGAATGTAAACAAAGAATCCTAATAAAGTTGCTCATTGTTTGTCCAAATGTGCTGTTATGATAATGTATTTTGAATTAAAGCATTGTGATATAATTACTTTTGTTGTCCTATGGTTTTGTGGAGCACGGTTTGCTCCTCGTGGTTTGCCTTTCAGCCTTTTATAGCCTTTTATTCTCGTAATGATGATGATGATGATAATAATGATGATAACGCTATGCGGACGTTTCCTTCTCATCATACACCACCGACCCACACCGCCGACCAATCCATTCAGCCAGAGGACAGACCTGATCGAGTAGTAGCCTGTATTTTTCATTTCAAACCACCTGATACAAGAAGCCTTAGCATATACAAATGAAAAACTAATAACATCATATTTTTATACCCTGATAGTCTATTATAAATGAATAAGAATAGTAATTTAATTCCCCTCGTACTGTAAAATAACTGATCCACAAGGAAACTTACAATGACCCAGCAGGAGAAACAGTTGCGTTCTGAGTTATAGTGCGGGGTGTTCTGCTTCTAGAAGCCAGAGGGACTGGCTTCACACCTTGGATGCCGCGCACGGACATCTGCATCGCAGGTTGTCAGTCTGGAGGTCTGGGTGTGAAATCACCCTGCGAGGGGCCGAGTCTGGAGGTGAGAAACAAGCCAAGCAGAAAGCTTGTGTCACCTCGCCAGAAAGAGCAGACCGTTCCCTGGATCTTTTAGCCCGCCACCCCGCCGCCTCATGACACTGTGACAAGAATGTGAGATTCCGTTTGAATATTAGACCACAGCACTACCAAGTGGTTTCAATGGCATCAGCGTTAATACTCGTGTTAGGACTTTTGGTCTACTGAGATAGGAGGGGAGGTTAATGCAAAAACACATGATCATACACTTTTTAGACATTTATTATAAACTAATTTAAGCATCGAAATTATACGGTGTCGCTTGAGGTACAACGGTGTTCTGAAACCGTAGCTTTTAGGTCGGCACAGCACGGCAGGCTGTCTGCAGTACCTGCTATAAACAATAGATGGCAACGTAGTCCTGGAAATAATTACTTGCATTTGACTTCCCTCATCAAGTAAATCAACATGTTAAAACAAAATAAAACAAAATTACAAAATCAACAATGTGCTTTATTGGAATGTCTGGAGCATACATGACATGTCACATCACCTTCATCCAAATGAAATGAAACAAAAATGTAATTTTGTTATTTCTAAGTTTATAGCCTACACTATTATTATTGTTACTACTCTAATATACCGAGGTGAAATCAGTTACATATTCGAGATTCAACAGACATTCTCAAAACATTGAGTCCAGTCTGGGAGTTTCTTAAACAGTAGAATGTTTTTTTCTTAGTACTTTGATAAGGCGACTGTTAATCAACGCCAAGCCTAACTGCTCAACAACACAGTTGTAAACGCGATTCTTAACAGGTAGCAGTCTTTATGATTTACAGTTAAAGGTCAATTCTGATAACAAAATAACCCGCAACGCTCCATTACATTTAGGCAGTTAACAAAGTAGCCTACATCCTTACAGCACTACGGAGCGATCCTGAAATGGCCCGACAACTGTGTTGAAAATATACGAATGGAAGATAATAAGACCAAGCATGTTTTATATAAATATTTACCTTTTTCTTTTTTTTTCTTTTTTACTAACCTGTTTAAACACATAATACAGCGTTTCAGGAACTTGACATGCTAAGCTAATGAAGTTGTAGACTTATATCCGATTGGCTGCACATTGACTCCGCCTGAACACGCACAAGCCAGTGATTGGGTGTATAAACCGTCATACAAGCGTTCTCAGCGCGCGCAGCATGCTTCTTGAAGGTTGGTTGGCCAGTGCATTTGACCCAATTGGCATCCATCCAATGGAGTGAGCGACGTATGCAGGCCAAACATTTAGATCATTTGTATAACGAAAATACAGTGCTGAATACTTCAAAGATCGTAGCCTAGATTCCTCATCTCCTCGAGTATAATATACAAACCATCATTATACTTCCCTTTGCATAAGACGACAAATGTGATTCACACAGATTTTAAAAAGCAATTATGACTTTTATTGCAGGCTAGCCTACAACTGAAGTGTTGCCAAATCCTATGATTCAGGGTATTTGACCATACAAGTCAAAGGGCACTTCATATTAGTACAGCATAGCCGTGTATGTTTATAATAGCCTACCCTAAATATTCTATGTAAGCTCGTTTGCAGGCTCTGAAATCACAGTTAGTCAAATGCGATTCATATAGCCTATGATCACGAACTATGAGTCAGTTATCATTTTAATTAAACTGTGTTGTAAGTCACATACGTATTTCAATGTGTCAACGCTTTTTATCATTCTAATATTGTAAAATTGCTGATGTTAAACTGGGCATGCGCGTTTCGAGCCAGTCGTAGGCCTAGCTGTTGTTCCAACTGAGTTCAGCCCCGCACAGCGGAGCCGTCTACTGCTCGCGATAAATTGGAGCAATAAAATCCCGACGGACGGACAAACATTCAAGGTACGAGAGTGACATTTATCATAACATATATGCAATGTGTTCGATTGTTGTTGTCTTTCGGAGTAGTGGTATTGCGAAGGAATAAAGAGCAGTTTTTCTTGCTATGCTTTTTTGATTCATAAGGCCTGGTGACCCACATTCCTTATGTAGAAGAGAAATAACCGGGGGGCTTGTCCTTACTGTATAACGCGCCGCAAATATCATTACATGTAAAACGTTCCTCGCTTTGCTCTCTAACGTTTATATTTGAATGACAATAACATATTTAGCTGTATAAATAGCCTGCTTCCTTTACAGTTCCCCTGGTTTTTTATGAGAGATAAAACACGTTAGTTTCGGCTGCGTGTAGCCAACTCTCAGATGACAGCTCGCGCACTTGAGCTCTCTGCCGTAGCTAGTTAGCTAACATTTCATGTCTAAGTGGTGCTGACTTTGTTAAAGCGTGCAGTCACAGGGCACCTGAGTACAGTGAGTATTGAAAGTGGTTGTTATTGTTTTACCTGGGCAATGTTATTGGAGGGGAATTGGACGTTGAGTGCAAAGAAATCCAATTGACCTCGAGTGCTTTCTCTCGCCGTTCTAAAGGATGAGGGAGCAACCTGTAGCAGACCGAGTAAGCGCCTGTGCGCGAGGAGGCATAATCAATAATCAATTGGCTACATATGTGACTACACCGGATGTGATTTGATTATCAGGCCAATACTCGTTTCACATTTTCCTTGTTGTCATGGCACGAAACTGCATCATACCTGAGTATTTCGGGTATTAGCCTTCTAACTTTCTCTGCAAACGATAGAGATGTTTAGTGTTTTCAGAACATTTAGCAAGTGTTTGTTGACAGTTCCATGTACTCGACATGGAACGTCGGGTTTATTAGGCTAGTGCACATTCAAGGTGCGCAAAGTTTGTGTTTAGGTTAAGAATCTTTATGACGAGACTGATTGTCATTATGCAAAGGCTATAGCTGGATTGCTACTCATTGGGTTCTGCTCGGACTCCGAGAAGCGACTTTGGCCACGAGGTGAAGCTGGGACTACGCTAGGGAAACTAGGGAGGCTTACAGGAGAGGAAGCTTGTGTTTATATTTATATTGAGTTATTTAGCAGACACTCTTATCCAGAGCGACTTACAGTAAGTACAGGGACATTCCCCCCGAGGCAAGTAGGGTGCTCCAAATGCTCAACTGGGGGTACCTCATAACCACACAATCACAACTACATATCCACACAACCCAACAACGACGTAGTCACACAACAAGCTAGGGTAGTGACCCACCCCAGTCCTTGACAGGTGTCTGACTGATTTTGATATCGATAAAAAAGCGGATCCTGGGTGGATCCTGAGGGTCTGTCCATGTTTCCCTTCTTGTGCCAGCCCTATGTGTTTTATTGTTGCCTTGAATAGTGGGTTGACTGTGCACTATGCTGAGTCATGTTGAGGAGGTAGAAGCAGGTGACTTGGGACTTAGAAAGCCATTCGGAAATGCTTTGTTTATCGGAAGCAATAAAGTCTCCCTTTGGACTGGGCTCGTCCTGAGTTCATGTGGAGGTGACATTTCAGATGCCCTGAGGGGCCACTTCCTCCTCCTGCTCCCCTTCCTCCTGCTCCTCCTCCTCCTTCTCACCTTCCTCCTACTCCTCTTACTCCTCCTCCTGCTCCTCCACTTCCTCACCCTCCTCTTCCTTCTCCTCCACTTCCTCACCCCCCCCCTTCCAACATAGGGTCCTCCTCCTCCTGCAGCCAGTGAAAGATGCTGCTGGTTTTTTCAGACATTCCCCTCTGCGGGCTTTAGGATGCAAACACCCAACAAAGAGTCACTTTGTGGCCCTGGAGCATAGTGAGTGAGTGGGTGAAGGCACAGCTGGCTGTACAGCTCTGGGTCTTGGGCAGCCCTAACGCTGCTTCACACCCTTGTGTATGTCCACGGATCTGTCCCCCGAGGGTGGGCGTGCTCCTGATTTCCGTGCTACACACTGATAGGCTGCCGTGCAGGAGCTGTGAAACGTCTGCGTTCTGATAAAACGCAGTCGTACGTTTGGATTGCATTGACGAGTTAGTGACATTTGTTGAAAATACGCAATGATGAGCGTACCTTTACACACCCAGAGTACAGTATGTAAGGGTTTTCAGGCCCTTAGAGAGAACAGCGGAGACAAATGGTTTCTAGGTGGAGTTTCCGTGGACAATGTCTTTGTGAGACTGAATTAAAGCTTAATGTCGTCTAAAGCATAGGTGATCAAGGTGAAACGACAGTTGAATAATGAGGAAGCCCAGTCTGGCCGGGCACGCCCCTATCACGGTGTGGATGTCAGGTAAAGAGGTGCTGTTCTTTATACCTTCTGTGGGCGTGAGTAAGCCTGGGGAGCCTGGTGTTTGTTCAGTGTGTATATGCGCCTGCTAAATGAAGACCTTATTTGTTGTGTGTGTGTATGCGTCTACAAAATGGAGTACTTTGTGTTAACGTGCGCGTGTTTGCTTGTGTACTTCATAGCCTAATGTGTATTTGACAGTGTGTGTTCTGAGGCTCTCCATGACATCACACTTTTCTGTGTTTATGGGTTGTCTGGGTATGGGCTGTGTGCACGCGTTGGAGTAGTGAGATGTTCTCCAGATGTTCTAGTGGAGTAGTGAGACGTTCTCCAGGTGCTCTAGTGTAGTCGTGAGATGTTCTCCAGATGTTCTTGTGGAGTAGTGAGATGTTTTCCGTATGTCGTTCTGGCACAGTGAGATGTTCTCCAGGTGCTGTAGTGGCACAGTGAGATGTTCTCCAGGTGCTGTAGTGGCACAGTGAGATGTTCTCCAGGTGCTCTAGTGTAGTCGTGAGATGTTCTCCAGATGTTCTTGTGGAGTAGTGAGATGTTCTCCGTATGTTCTTCTGGCACAGTGAGATGTTCTCTAGATGTTCTAGTGGAGTAGTAGGTTCTCTAGCTCTGACACTGACTGGCCGCAGGTCGGCTGGTTGTTGGAGCTTAGTGGGCTCTGGTTACCTTGGTAATATCTTCTAACATCAGCTCTCACCTGGACACTGCCTGCTCTCTCTACCTGCCATCTCTTCCTGCTCTCTACTTGGCTGTCCAAACATGGAGCAAACACCTAATAGGAATAAGTCAATCAAATAATAAATCAATAAATCGCTGCAGGGGATGGAGGGAACACGGAGGAGGGGAAGAGGGAATGCTGTCAGGGATGGAGAGAGGATCCCGTGCGGAGGAATTCAACTGAGCTATTTTTACCCGTCATGGTGGTACGGTTGCTATGGCGTTACGGATCCTGCGTGCACGCGGTGGAGACGAGGATGCTCCATCCTCACAGCTCTGCTGACCTACTTGTGAGCCGTCTGGTGAGGGGCGTGTGAACACGGGATGGCGGAGAGGAAGCTGAGGAAATATGAGACGTGTGGCATGTTGGGTTGGCTGAAGCTGCCGGCTCCCTGAACACTTCTACCCTCCTGTTCTCCTCCCCACCCATCTGCCTCCTTGTCCCCACCCTCCACCCTGCTTGTCCCCCTCTTCCCCCTGCTCTCTCTCCCTCTCTGTCCCCACTCCGTCTCTGTCACCGCTCTCTCCCTGTCCCCTCTGCCCAGCTCTGTCCTCAACCCACCTCTCTCCCCTGCTACTTCCCTGTCTCCTCTCCACCTCTCTCCCCTCCCTGTCTCCTGTTCTTTGGCTCCTCTGGGTCTGCCTTTACTCAGCGTCATAGGTTGAGGAATGCTGTGATATGCCAAACTGGGCTACTGTTGGCTGCTCAGGGCTAATTGCTGCTTGTTCTGAGGAGGGATTGGCTCCTAGGGATTTGAACATTGATTAATCGAGTATTGTGATTGTACAGAGCAGGGCGGTTAGAGTGGAAGGAGTAGGAAACTAAAAACTAGGTCATTGGGTCAGCGGGTCAGTGAAGCACTGTGATGTCACAGTTACACAACTATAGCCTAGAACTGCTGCTGCACTCTGGAGCTGTCCTCTCCCTACCTCCTACTTTCTATGATGCTGTCTTATTGTTTCCTCTCGAGCGGTCTTCTTCCTGTTTCCTGCTTCATCTGGAGCTGTACTGCTTCCTGCTTCCGCGGGTGCTGTCCTTTTAGTCCTTCCTGCTTCCTCGGATCTTGTCCTCTTCCTGCTTCTTCTGATGCTGTCTTCCTGTTCCCTGTCCATTCTTTCCAATTCCTGTTTCTCATCTCCATGGTTATAACCTACTGCTGTTATTATCCAGGACTTCTCCAGTCAACAACAAGCAATGTTTCCACAGATGACGCCTATGAATACATCTGTTTGTCTCTCCTGACACTGGAATTAATCCTGGAATTAATCGCACAATGAGTTCAGGTCTAGTTGGGGCTCTGGCCAATTGTCCACAGGCCCCTTACCCAGATGTGTCCAGGCGAGCGTTATGCCATGACTGAGGGTCATTATGTTATAAAACCTGTTTGGAGACCTGATTCTCCGTGGAGTTTTGTGTTTGTGCCTGAGCCATTTAAGCGTGCAGGTCGTGTCACGTGCGGCGAGGGACTCGCGTGCAGCGAGGCCGTCATAGCTCGGAGTCAGCGGACCGCGACACACTTCCTCCCAGCGCCTCCTTCCCTATCCCCTCGTTCCCACAACGGAGCTCTCTCTCTACCAATCTCTCTGGGGTGCATTAAGCTGGTACAGTGCAGTCAAAGGTTTTGGACTGCCTTCACAATCAAGAGTATTGTATCACACAGACTCCTGAACATCAGCCACATAGCTTGGTGTTGCTTACTGATCCCCGACATGGACTCATATCAAGCATGGGATCTATTTGACGCTCATAAAATGTTTTGGACGTCTTGGACTGTTGCTGTATATACCCAGGTCCCTGTTTAGGCTGTGGGATGAACCTCCACTGTCGTTGAGCAACTTTTCTCTGCAATGAAACATCCTGCGTTCAAGCCGATTTCCAATGTTGACCCGCATGACTTGACACCATGAGGCTGTCAGTCAGAGCAGAAATACTTGTGGACTTTTGTGGGTGTGTGTTTGTTTACAGGGTTTTGTGCGTATACAGTCTGTGTGTGTGTGTGTGGAGACAGTGCAGGGTTGTGTGTTTGCAAAGCTTTGGTCATGTGGGAGTCAGGGGCATGTGCAGGCTGTGTGTGACTTGGGGTCAAACGTTAATGTGTCCCGTGTTCTTTTCCAGATCCGAGAAGCAACAAGGAGTCTTCCGGTTCTGTGTGGGTTCCCAGACAGAACATGTGACTGGTGACCTTCCTGTGCGTTTCTCAAGCTAGATCTGCTGCTGGACCTCAGACTGTCCACCCCAAACCCGGGACCACTGACCTGTCCTGACCCCCTGACCTGTCCCAACCCCTGAACTTTGACCTCCGACCTGGCAGGTCCTTCCATGTAGCTGTCATGTGGTACCTCACCACGCGCAGCAGACGGAAAACACAGCACAGCAACGCCTTCCTTGTGACCTCTGACCTTTGACCCGGGAGCTGGCCAGTGGTGAACCCTGCAGCGCTTCCTGCTGTATCTGTCTAGCACCGACACAGCCCCCCACCCCCTCCCCGCCCCCTACCCCGCCCCCCAACGCCCTCGCCTCAATCCAGCAGGACAAGAGGTGAGACCCCATGCAACAAAACATTATACAATTATTTGAAATATACCTTTTTTATTTTATACAATATTATTCTGAAAGTGTACCAGTATAAGTATAAACATACATACATATATATTTAAGTTGTCGTAAGTATGGGAATGTACATTTCAAGTACACGTCTGTAGAAAAAGATGAATGTGACGTTCTTTCATGTATGGTTTCACCTCCTAGGCTTGTTCACCAATGTCTACCTCACGGTTAAAAAAGCCCTCTCCACCACGGCAACCCTGAACAGCCCACAACATGACCTCTAGCATCGACCGGTGAGTCAAGCATGCCACTATGCTTAGTGCACAGTCACACTGCACCAACAATGTCCAACAAACACCAACAAACATTCCAAACATTGTCTGTTGGCTCCACAATGGATGGAAAGATGACTGTCATTTTCAAACTACCCCATCAAACTCCAATAGGCATATCACAACAAACCAAACAGAACCCAACAACTGTTCACTGTCCTTTACACCTCTAGTGCTTTTCATAGTTACAGAGTACAGTATTTCTCATAACTAGAGCCAGCCTGGACTGGGGTGAATGAAGCTACGTATCCCTGCAATGTGGAATCTCCTGTCCTAATCCGAGGATTAGCTGACAGCTCGGACAAGCTCCATTTTGAGTGTCTTGTTGTTGCTTGTGATTTTGTGTGTGCCCTCACAGTTGATATAGGAGGCTAGGATTGAATGACTAGAGTCTGGGATGGGGGCTGGAGTCTAGTACTAGGGTTGGGACAAGAATCTGGGGCTAGTGCTGGGACTAGAGTGTGGTGTTGGGACTGGAACTAGAGTCTGAGGTTGGGCCTGGGGCTAAATCAGGGGCCTGTAGGTAAAGTGGATGAAGGTTTGTTTGAATTGTAGTGTGTGTTTGTAAGCATGGGCTGTGCAACAATAGATAGCATATTTGCTGACACACCCATGCCCTGGGTCTAGCCTGGGTTACACCAAGCTGGGTTAGTCTAGCCTGGCTCCATCCCTTAGAACCTGGGTTAGCTCGAGCTTGGTTGCGCTCTAGCCTGGGCTAGTCTTACCTGGGTTAGTATTACCTGGGTTAGTCTAGCCTGGATTATTCTAATCTCATATGCATATCAGTTTGCGGCCGAGTGCTAAACCACAGAGCGAATGACACGAGCAGGTACATGCATGTGGCCAATGCCAGAGGGCTCTGGTGGTGACTCACGTCTGAGGGGGAGGTGAGGCGTGACCTAGCCTGGCTCAGCTACCTTTCTGTGGGGCTGGAGGGCTGCACCCACTTCCCTGCTGTCATGTGTACAGTCACCCTACCTCAGGAAGGGCCTACTGTTCATCAGCAACACGCCCTTAACGTACACAGAGACTAGCGTCACTGCTCTGGCATCTCTTTGTTCCTCCCCATCAAAAAAAAAATACAGTTGACCACCACACACAAAAAGCCCTCCAAAATACTTTTTCTAAATTTGTAAGAATCAAGACCAAGATAAAGAGTTTAACAGTGCGCATATATATATATAAACCACAGTGGTCTACCTGAAAAAAAAGTTTGGAAGTGTCGTTACCCTTTAAGAACGCTCTGTGTTAGAGTTCTAAAAACAGTTGGTTGTGTGACGCCAGTCTGGGTCAGCTGACTAAACACGGGTCTCCCCTCTGCACCCTTGTTCTGTCCTTATGGATACCAGCTGAGTTACTGAGCACAGGGTCCATTGTAAATATAGCCTGGCTATGTCCAGCGCCCTCTCCTGCCAGGGCTGAGTAACACTGGAGGTCGTTCTGATGGGAAGCTGCATCAGGGTTCATTAGGGTTCATCCTAGTGTGAAACTGCATCGGGGTTCATTAGGGTTCATCTTAGTGAAGTTGCATCAGGGTTCATAAGTGTTCATGTTAGTGAAGTTGCATCGGGGTTCATTAGGGTTCATCTTAGTGAAGTTGCATCAGGGTTCATCCTAGTGTGAAGCTGCAGGGTTGTGTGAGGTTAGCATGCCACTGTTTCAGTCCCTGTGTGTGAACGGTTGGTTTGTGGATTAAGTGCTGTTTGCCTTGCAGGGATGACGGCAGTATCTTTGATGGATTAATGGAAGAAGATGAAAAAGACAAAGCGAAACGGTGAGGTCCTGATCAAGAGAAGCTGCACTGTGGAGTAGAAGTAACCATTGCTGTAATATTTTAAAGATTTGTTTTGTTAGAAATATTTTTGGGCATTTACGCTTTAAAAAAAAAGAATGATAATGACAGTATGAGAGAGACAGGAAAGGCAGGGGGGAGACAGAGAGGATTACACGCAACAAAGGGCCCGGCCTGGAATTGAACCCGGGGCACTGTGGTAAGACCTCAAGTGGGGTTCACGTTTTTCCTCGGTGAGTCACCGAGATGCTCCTGTTGCAGAAATTTTACATTTGATGAATTTGGCAGACACTTTTATCCAAAGTGTCGTACAAAAAGTGCCTGTAGAAAGTAGGGATGAAAATGACTGTGTAATGAGCGGACATGAGTGGTTCCACCCGTCTGAACTCTGAACCCCCAGCGTGTCCCGGAACAAGTCTGAGAAGAAGAGGAGAGACCAGTTCAATGTTCTCATTAAGGAGCTGGGCACCATGTTGCCTGGCAACACACGCAAGATGGACAAGTCCACCATCCTGCAGAAGAGCATTGACTTCCTACGTAAGCATAAAGGTAAAGCCCTGACCTTGACCCCAGTAACCCTGACCCCTGTAACACAGAGCCTCACCCCTGCAACCTTGTTCCTTGACCCTGTAACCCTGACCCTGAGTGTATGTATTCAATGTGCCGGTAGTCATGAATGTCATCTCCCCTGTTCAGAAATCGCTGCTCAGTCAGAGTCCAGTGAAATCCGCCAGGACTGGAAACCGACTTTCCTCAGTAATGAAGAGTTCACTCAGCTGATGCTGGAGGTGAGACGCTTCAGTGCTTCACCCACACGTCACAACGTCTCATTCTTCAAGCGGACAACATTCATCCAGCGCTGCATGCATACAGAACGTACAGAAGATCAAGCACCCAAAGGGCAGAGCTCTACCAGTGTTTCATGAAACGACTCATGAACGACTCTTCCCCATGTTGTGGTGTGTAACGATAACTGATGTGTCTGGCAGGCTCTGGATGGCTTCTTCCTGGCCATCATGACCGATGGAAACATCATCTACGTTTCTGAAAGTGTCACCTCGCTGCTGGAACACCTACCTGTGAGTATCCTTTATAAGAATGGTCTGTAGCTAAACCAGCAGGGATGCTGCTGTTCTGCTGTAGAGTAACGACTGGAAGGACGAAACCAAGGCCAACTGTAGGCAGATGTATGTGACCTTCCTACGTCAGTAGTCCAAAAATGTCATGTGTGTGTGCATACGTGTGTGTGTGTGTGTATACGCATGCGTATGTCCGTGCGTGTGTTACAGTCTGACTTGGTGGATCAGAACCTGCTGAACTTCCTCCCTGCGACGGAGCACTCTGATGTGTACAAGGCCCTGTCTTCCCACGTCCTGGAAGGAGAGCCGCTCACCCCAGAGTACATGAAGAGTAAGTAACCTCTCACCCTAAACCAGACCTGGGCCTAATCCTAGTCCAGATAGACCAAGGTCGAACCCGAGTCCAGGTAGACCTGGGTGTGAATAACAGGAGTGTCTGGTTTTGCAGCTAAAAACCAGCTGGAGTTCTGTTGCCACATGCTCCGAGGAACCATCAACCCCAAAGAGCCTCCCGTGTACGAGTACGTCAAATTCATTGGGAACTTCAAATCCCTGAATAATGGTGAGTTCATCTGGTCCTCAGTCACTGGCTGGTGCGCCTCCGAACCAGGCGAAACTGTCGTTCCACCTATCAAATCCAGTCAGATTTGATGTGCAAAGCCCTCTTCTTACAAGCCAGAGAGAGTGTCAGAGAGGGCTCCATACAGCACCAGGCCTACCTACCCACCCACAACCTGTCTGTTCTACCTGCAGTGCCTAATTCTACTCTGAACGGTTTCGACGGAGTCATCCAGCGATCGCTCCACTCGTCGTTTGGGGACCGAGTGTGTTTCATAGCGACTGTGAGATTAGCCAAACCCCAGTTCATCAAGGTAGGGAGTCCCGATCGTACCGTACGTTTGTGTCTGGGAGTATTCCGCCGGGGGGTGCGCGTGGCATCACACCTTCCCTCCGTGTCTCCGCAGGAGATGTGCACGGTGGACGAGCCGAACGAGGAGTTCACCTCCAGGCACAGCTTGGAGTGGAAGTTTCTCTTCCTGGACCACAGGTGCGCTCTGCACCCCGACATCAAACTCGTATTGGCGCAAGCCATTCCCCCGAGCAGCGTCCTCTGTGTGTGTGTTCCGAGTGGAGTGACGGGCGTGGTCGTTTACCTCCACAGGGCGCCTCCCATCATAGGCTACCTGCCGTTCGAGGTGCTGGGGACCTCGGGGTACGACTACTACCACGTGGACGACCTGGAGACGCTGGCCAAGTGTCACGAGCAGTGTGAGACTGTCTTCCCGCTGCCGCGCCTGCCCAGGGCTCTGCTCCTCACGCACTGGGTGTCACTTTGCGCTCGACTCACCCTGCCTTCCTGTCTGGCTCTCCTCTCTCCCTGTCTCCCTCTGTCTCCTGCACTGTTTCTCTTTGTCTCTGTCTTTCACTGTCCGTCTCTCTCTCTCTCCCTTCTCTCTCTTTATCTTTCTCTCTTTCCCTCTCTCTTTCTCTCCCTCCCCTACAGTACTGCAGTATGGGAAGGGGAAGTCGTGCTACTACAGGTTTCTCACCAAGGGCCAGCAGTGGATCTGGCTGCAGACGCACTACTACATCACCTACCACCAGTGGAACTCCCGGCCCGAGTTCATCGTCTGCACTCACACGGTGGTGAGGTAAGACATGACCACCAAAGTCACGCAGGAAGAGGTGGCCCCTTACAATAGGATACGACTGCAGTGACACAGCAGGGTACAACCATATATACCAATATAGGGGCCGCTGTGTGAGCCGGTGTGCCAGTGCAGCTGCCGGGGTGCTGACGAGGGCGTTGTGTGTGTCCCGTGTGCCGCAGCTACGCCGAGGTGAGGGTGGAGCAGCGCAGGGAGCTGGGGATCGAGGAGGCCCTCCCGGAGATCTCTGCAGAGAAGGTGACTAAGACGCGCTGTCGAGCAGGATGCTGTGGTGGATAGTTCTGTACAGGATCCCATTGACCTGTCAAATGGGGGGAAAAGGAGGTGTTTTTGTTCTGAGTTCTCGATGTGAGTGGGATATGTGCCCTGGTGACTGCAGCGTGTGTGTCTGATTGGTGTCTCCAGCAGGGTCAGTGTGTGTGTGTGTGAGTGTGTCTCTGGTCCAGCAGGGTGTGTGTGAGTGTGTGTGAGACTGGTGTCTCTGGTCCAGCAGGGTGAGTGTGTCTGACTAGTGTCTCTGGTCCAGCAGGGTGTGTGTGTGAGTGTGTCTGACTAGTGTCTCTGGTCTAGCAGGGTGTGTGTGAGTGTGTCTGAATAGTGTCTCTGGTCCAGCAGGGTGTGTGTGAGTGTGTCTGACTAGTGTCTCTGGTCCAGCAGGGTGTGTGTGAGTGTGTCTGACTAGTGTCTCTGGTCCAGCAGGGTCAGGACTCGGGCTCAGAGTCTCAGCTGAACACGTGCGGTCTGAAGGAGGCGCTGGAACGCTTCGACCGCAGCCGCACGCCTTCCGCCTCCTCGCACAGCTCCCTCAAGTCCTCTTCCCACACCGCCGTGTCCGACCCTGGCTGTAAGACACGCGCAGCGTCACACACACACACACTGTCACATTCACACCATACTGCACGCCTCATCATCATCACCTTCACACCACCCACAACACAGCCCTCCTAAATCACCCCCACCCCACCAGTTCCTCAAAAATAAGTGTGTGTTTGTGTGCCCCTCAGCGTCTCAGACCAAGGTGCAGACAGACAGAACTGCGCCCGCACGCCAGCCCGCCATCGAGAGAACATCACAGCGGAGGTCGTCTATCAGCAGCCAGGTTGGTTTCAGACGACATTGCTGTGTGGTTGCATGAGATTATGGGGTGGGGGGGGGTCACGGGTTCTGATGTGGCGCCTCTGATTGGCCTTCTACAGCAGTCTATGAGCTCCCAAAACACCGGGCAGAACACGGCAACGTCCCTGGTGTCGCAGCAGCAGCAACAACAGCCACAACAACAACAACAGCAGATTCAGCCAAGTATCCAGGTGAGATCCACTGAATCGGCGCTGTCCTCCTCCAATGTTGGATGGGATCGAGACCCCGAACCTCGAACACGCCATCCCTCCCGAGGGATGTCATCTAGACCCTGCCTCCTAACTCTCTCCTCTCCTCCCTCCGGCCAGCCCATGCTGCAGTTCTCCAGCCAGATGGACGCCATGCAGCACCTGAAGGAGCAGCTGGAGCAGAGGACTCGCATGATCGAGGCCAACATCCAGTGGCAGCAGCAGGAGCTGCAGCAGATCCAGGACGAGCTCCACAAGGTCCACGGGCAGGGCCTGCAGGTGAGAGCACAGCCACAGCAGCGCCCTCTAATGGGGCTACGGGCGAGGGCATGTGCGTGCCTGTGCGTATGTCCCAGCCTGACTCTGGCTTCCCTCTCTGGCAGATGTTCCTGCAGCCTGGCGCGGTGCAGCTGGCTCCGGGGGCCTCCGTGGCTCCGGGGGGCGCTGTCACCATGCAGGGCCAGGTGGTGGCAGGCCTGCAGAGCGCACAGCAGCCTGCCCAGGCACAGGGCCTGCTACGAGAGCAGAGCTCAGCCCTCACACAGGTCAGTCCAGCCCTCCACACCTGTGTCAGACAACTCACTGTCTGTCTGACACACACACATCCTCCTTCCACATACCTCATTCCAGTATTCCTGAAGGAATTAGTAGGAATGTACACCTCTAGGACACAGAGCTGACTGTGTGTGTGTGTGTCTCTCAGAGGTCGTCCCTTCCCCTGCAGGCCCAGCAGGGCGTTCTGCCTGCGTCTCTCTACAACACCATGATGATCTCTCAGCCCGGCCAGCCCGGCGTGGTCCAGATCGCCACCAGCCTGGCCCAGAACTCAGGCCCCAACGCCGCTGCCGTGGCAACCTTCGCTCAGGACCGCTCGGGGCAGATCCGGTACGGACCCGAGTCAGCGTCGCAGCGGCTGTTGCCGTGGAGACGCCGAATCCCCCAGCACATGTTACAGTAGCTACTACTCACAGTACACTGTAAATGCACTCTCTTACTACTGCCGTTACTCTCCGCCTTTCTCTCCTTCGTTCAATCCCTCCTTCTCTCTCTCCCTCCCTCCCCTCGCTCTCTCTCTCCTTTCCTCCTCTCCCAGGTTCCCTGCTGGATCACAGCTCCTGACTAAGCTGGTGGCCGGTCCAATGGGGTGTGGAGCGGTCATGGTTCCGACCACCATGTTCATGGGTCAGGTGGTGACTGCATTTGCGCCACCTGGAGGCCAGACACAGACCATCAGCATCGCCCAGCAGCAACCCCAGGACCAGGGGCAGAACCAGGTGCAACAGCAGACGCAGAACCAGGGGCAAACGCAGGGGCAACAGGCTCCAGGTGTGCAGCAAGGCCAGGCCCAGCTTACCCAGCAGCAGCCCCAGTTCATCCAGGTACGCTCTTACCCGCCTGCTCCTCTCTGCCCTCTCCTGCTCCTCTCCCCTCCTTCCTCTCACACTCCTCTTGTCCTCCTCTCCCCCCACCCCCCAGGCTCCTCGTCTGCTACATGGGAGCCAGCCCACCCAGCTGATCCTGCAGGCAGCGTTCCCCCTGCCCCAGCCCGGGGCCTTCAGCACTGTGGCCCAGCAGCAACAGCAGCTCCAGCAGCAGCAGCTCCAGCAGCAGCAGCAACAACAGCTCCAACAGCAGCAGCAGCAGCATCAGCAGCAGCAACAACAGCTCCAACAACAACAACAAATTCAACAACAGCAACTCCACCAACTTCAGCAACAACAACAGCAGCAGCAGCAGCAACAACAGCAGCAGCAGCAGCAGCTCTCCTCCCACAGGGCAGACAGCATGCCCGACCGCTCCAGCACACAGCCTCAGTAACTGGGCAACCACCTAACACACATGGACTCCATGGTATGTGTGGTGGAGTCTAGTAGAACTGGAGGAACCAGATGTGAGTTGGAGATACCGGGGTCCAGGTGTGAGACGGAGACTCCAGAGACCCACGCCTGAAGAGACACCCCCCAGAGAGAGAGGTGTCCAGGCCAGAGACTCGCCCCAAGTCCAGGCCATGGCTCCAGACTCCCACAGCAGACTCTCTCCTTGATACAGATTCTTGGCCCTGTCCGCTACCACTGGTGTGTCGGGTCATTTCAGTGCTCCAGTGTTGGGCTCCTCAGAGGGCAGACTCTCCTGCTGACATACTGTTGTTGTCATACCGATTCATGGGTCCGAAAAGAATTTTAGAAAAAGTGGATTGAGCTGTGATTGTACACATATGTAAAATAATATGTAAATATACTGTATGGACAAAAAGATAACTAATATTTTATATGATGCTGCATGAAATTAAATGTGTGCTGTTATTTGTAGCGTTGGATATGCTGTTTTCTAACGGGAGCAGAGAGAAGGTTTGGACTGTGCAGCAGAGTGACAGCTGCAGTCTGTGTCACAGTTTGTTTAATACTCACTCTGTCTGCAACTCGACTGAACATTATCGATCTACATCATGGTTACAGACATGTTTTAGACATGTAATATTTTTATACAGTGTAGTGTTTTGTAGGTCAGTACATACAGCTCTTAATACCGAAAAGACTGAGATTATTCTTTTACCTCCAGGGTTGTTACGATGGCGAAAGTCCAGGATGTTACCCAGGTGACACTCCAGGATGTTACCATGGCAACGCTCATGGATTAACGCCATACATTTCCTGTCCTAAAGATGTCATATTTTGCAATAGGAATAACCTCAGATTTTGTATGCATTCTATCATGTTTAAAACGGTCACAGTTGATCTCTTAACATATTTATGTCACTGTTGCCAGTGATGTTGCGGTGCAGGATCACAAGTTTGCACAGTAACAACTTCTGGGTTGACAACTTCATGTTGCAGTATCTCAAGTTCACAATGCAGGAACCCCCCCACCCACCACCGCACCCTCTGGCGGCTGTAGCATAGACACAACTCTGATCTTGCAGTTCCCAAACACGTTTGAACTCAGTTGTAGTTGTAAAAGCAGGCTGAGGACTGAGTGGTCTTCACCTCAGCAGGACTGGCAGTGTGAAGTTGAATAAGACACCCGCAAGGCTGGTCTCTCTGGAGAGACATGGGCCATTCATGCAGAGAGACCAGTTAGACAGCCTGCCCTATGCAGGTCCTGGGGTACAGGGTGACGCAGTGCAGCCCTTGAATGTAATTCAATATCACTGACACAATTCTTTTGCACAAAGACAAAATCATGACGGACGGGCGCGGGGGAAAAGTGATCAAGAGACAGACGAAGGATTTGAAGCGACACGTACACCTGGACGTGTGTGAATAAAATCATGGTCATGTCAAACTGTCATTCCCCCGCCATTTGCGACAGGAAACACCAACAGAGCTTTTAAACAAACTGACACACATGCACTGTGCAGGCTGTTGCTTGGAGATGGGACTGCAAAACTGAAAGCGTTTTTATTTAATTGGATTTTACTGTCATCGTCGACATTTGTTTGTTACAAGGGCCCAATAAATATGAACTATCTTCAATATTTTATGGTCTAAAATTACCATTTGGAAGTAGCGTGTGATGAGTAGGAATACCCGTTTTGAAAAACCCACCACTTGTCTCCATGCACCATGTGACAATGTTAATTCACATTTTTACTCCGGGTAAGGATGCAGAACTTACCATGAACCTGGAAAATGCTGACTCAAAACACATCTGTAATGGTGGTTTACTGCTGTTAAACAGTTCGATCAGTCTAATCACATTTGATCAGTAGTCCTTTTTACAAGCAGTGTCGCAAAAGGGCTTCCCAGATCCCCACTGATTAGTACCCGTAACCAACCTTAACCAGGTCCCAGATTTCACCTACAAATGCTAGTAAATGCTTATGTCTGTAGGATAGTCCCACGCTGCATGAATTGTAAGTGGTACTGTCATTCACAAACAACATCTGACTTCAGAACAGCCTGAATGAGAAGGGCTTTATTGAGCTCTGAAGGACAGGCGTTCAGGAATCGAAGGTACATCGATGTGACTAGCACTTTCGTCTCTACGATACAACCTGTCAAATATTGACAGTAGCATTACCATGTACACAGGCCACAAAATATACCCACTCACCTACACTCTGTAGCCTAAAAACACAAAACAATTACAGCACAACCATGAACCATAATCTGTGCTCCAAGAGTTGTAAAATAAATTAGAAATGATGCTCAATAAAAAGATGTAACTTAGTGGCTCAGGGTTTTTACAATCTCTTTGTTGCCAAGTGTCCTGTTCTACTGGAGGTGACCGTAAGGAAAGGATGCCTGATTTGAACACCAGTGTTGCTCAGACAGTGCAGAGGAAGTGTAGCTGCAGTCTGACCTGAGGAATGGAGTTACAAACCAGCGGAGTCACCGTTAAGAGTTATGAACCAGGCGAGTCATGGTTGGAGGTGTAAACCCCGCTTGTGTTATCGACACCTCAGGTCCACAGGACAAGTGGCTTTGTGTTGCCATGGCAGCAGAATGCTAATGGGAGAAAACAGAGGAGCACTGGCTGGGGAGGACCGGAGATGCACAGGTCTCTGGAACCTGGACTCGGAGGTGAGGGGTGAGGGTTCAGACTCGGGGAGGAGGGTGGTGCGTGGGGGGGAGGGAGGGACATAGGGCTTGGGTAAGGGGCGGGTCCTCCAGAGGGCTATTTTAAATCACTACGAGCCAGGATGCATGTGGTCCTGGGAGGGAGGCAGTAGAGAAAGGCCTGACAGGGGGAGAGGTATGCTTGGCTCTTGGTTCAGACAGCTGAGGGATCAAACACTGAGTAAGACAAGAGGACAGCATCCACAGACAGACACGCGCACACACACACACAGCCTCAAATTTCTCACATACACAGCCTAACATTCTCTCACACACACACAGCCTAACATTCTCTCACACACACACACACAGCCTAACATTCTCTCTCACACACACACAGTACCCTGTCACATATACTCGCTCACAAAGAGAACAGCCTCTCTGACTAGTCTAACAACTTTTACAGGTATGTACAAATTGAGTGTCGAGTCCTGCTTCTCAGAGTGCAGCGTCCGGCTTGATGAAGAGTGCCGAGAAGGCGAAGCCCAGGAAGACGACGCCCCCGATGATCGTAACTGCGGAACCAAACAAAGAGAATATGAAGGAACCACGAGCAGACAAGAGACCGGCTGGCAGGGAAACCACAGCTGGCAGAGAGAGGGGTTACCGGTTCGGACGGAGATCTTCTGGGCGATCATCCTTCCTCCGACCACGGCCAGCCCGGTGCACAGGCAGTGTCCCAGGGTACCGCCCACTGCCACTCCAAAAGGGTCCTGAGGGCGCAACACAATAATAGGAGTTAGGTGGCTGAACGGTGACGGAATCGGGCTAGTAATCTGAAGGTAGCCAGTTTGATTCCCGGCCGAGCCAAATCACGTTGTGTCCTTGGGCAAGGCACTTCACCCTACTTGCCTCGGGGGGAATGTCCTTGTACTTACTGTAAGTCGCTCTGGATAAGAGCGTCTGCTAAATGTAATGTGTCGATTTATGCTCAAATATCAATACTTTAATGAAGCAAACCAAAGGGAGGGTGTTGCTGATGCGCTATACTCATAAAACTAATGGGTTCTTGTTGCATTGCTGTTGCAACGTTGCTGTTGCAAAACGTGCTGAAACAAGCACCAGGCTCCCTCAGTTTCTGGCGCTAACTGCCAAAAGGCTCGCCGTCTCTACTTTTTTCTAACCACAAACCAGCGCCATTTATTTTGTAGTCTTACATGTATGGGTAAGGACATCATCCCCAGGCTTCATGAATTTGCGCTCCATGCTTACAACGTCGACGTGTCCTATGGATATAATTCACACCGTGTGGCCAGGACCCACCCTGCTCTGTTTCTGATAGGCATGTAACGTCAGTTATAGCTGTGCTCCTCTCATAGGATTGGTAGGTGAAATCAATTGACCCAAAAATATTAATATGCATGCAAGTTCCCCCCCTTATTTTTCTTCTTGCGGCCGCACGCCGGAAATCCGGCACGGTGCCGGAATACTTTAAGCCCTGGATCAGTAGAGAGCTCCAGCTCAAAGCTTGGGCTCTGGGCCCCAGACTGACCTCACGGGCGGCCAGGATGATGGTGGTGAGCTGGGAGCGGTCGCCCCACTCGGCCAGGAAGGTGAGGGTGAGCGCCTGCAGGAACACGGGGGAGATGAGGTAACGCCAGCGGCTCTGCTGCACCCCGGCGCCGGCGCCCATCTCCACGTCCGACATACCGTTCTGCTGCTTCGACCTCTGGAGCTGAAAGAGTCCCAACGTGAACCAGACGCCACACCAGACCCAGAACTACAGCCGAGCTCAGACCAGACCCAGAAGACACCCCCGAGCCAGACCACACATCTCCATACCCCCTTCTCAACACACACACACACCCACTCCACCCATACCCCTCCACACACATTCATACCCCCCCTCCCCTTCTCTCCTCCACCCATATTCCCCCCTTCCTCCCCTAACCCCTCCGCACACGTCCCTCCCTACCTCCCCCCCCCACACACATTGATATAATACCTTGACCAGGCATGACCCCACGGCTTCCCGGCCCTCACCTCCTCATCCTTCTTCTTGATCTCAGCCTGCACCTCCTCCAGCTCCTCCTGGCCCTCGTCTGGGCTCATCTTCAGCCCCTCGCGGAGCATGCGCACCCCGAAGATGGCAAACAGGGCAGTGGACACGTAGTAGGTGTAAATCCTGGGGATGATGGTGGTGGCGTAGCCAAACAGCACTGAGACACAGAGACAACAGTTCAGTTTAACTACATGCTCTTTTGGTTCTTTCCTTTGCCACTTATTTTGGTTCTTCACAATATGTGTTTCATGTTTTTGGCTACTCGCAATGTTTTGGGGCTATCTTGTTATTATCAGTGACCTATGCACTCTGTAAAGCTCTCTCTTGGAAGTCGCTTTGGATAAAAGCGTCTGCTAAATGAATAAATGTAAATGTAGAGTTGTGGTTACCGCTGTGTATAGAGCAGTTCAATTTGAAGTTGATGTTTTGGGTAAAAGCGCCTGCTAAATGAGTACAGTAACAGGCAGACCACACGCTTCCAGTATAGAAGCCCTGACAAAACCCAGAACACACACACAGTCCAAGGAAGCACCACTTTAGCAAATCTCGAATCTATCGTGGGTCTTGAGACATATTTGACCCTCTCCATTCATCCTACCACCCCTCCATCGCCTCACCAACCCTTCCCTCCTCCCATCCCCTCTTACCTGAGAGGCAGGTCATGAAGCTCAGAGCAAGCATAGCCCCGACGAGCACGGTGAACCTGTTGTACCGCATGGCCATGATAGCTGCGATGAAGAACGTCTTGTCTCCCAGCTCCGACACGATGATGACGGAGAAGGACGCAACAAAAGCATGGATGAAGCCCAGGTTGCCTTTGTTCGGATCATTTTCACTTCCAACTACACTTATAGGGTGTACTGTGGTGACTTTCTGTATGGAGGGAAACCAGCATGTTAGCTAGTATTAGCTAGTTGGCTCTGTGTGTTGATAGCAATTCCCTGTTTTGCTCTAAGCAAAACAGAAGAGTTGAGAAAATGTTACAACCTCATAATTTTTTCGCCATCTAGTTTGTAATGTTAACAACAACACTTAGCTAATATATATAAATGTGGTTCTCGTCATATTACCAATCAAAACATAACACCAAACCTATGTAAAGCCGCTTTCTCACTACACATTGAGGCCCCAGCTACAATGCAGTCAGAAAGACTGTCTTGTCCTCAAAACAGTAGCTAGCAACCATTAGCAAGTTAGCCAATTAGCCAAAACAGGTGTTTTGGTTAAAAAGCAGGTAAGTGTACCTCTTGGGGCAATTGTTCCTGTACGGGTTTATGTTCCTCCGGGGTACCAGCAACTCCAACGGAGAACAACACCAGAACTACCCCAGCCAGCAAAACACACATCACTCTTCTGTTAGCGCGTTCATCCCTTCCATCGAACAGGAAAGGCATTTCAACAACGCAAAGCGCGGAGATTAGGCTAGGCTCGAATAGATTGGTGTGGAAAGCGTCTTTAAATGCGTATTGAATAAGTATTGAATAATAAATATGAAGTCTTCAAGAATAAAATAAAAGTCAAATAAAGCTGCACACCGCGAAGCTACTCGTCAACTTCACGGTATGTTTTCGACTCGGAGCACATCTAGTTGGTGACATGCTACTTACAAGAGGAGGAACTCTTGCAGTGGTACGACCAGAGAAACGACAACGTGTAAGAAACACTCTGACGTAAACACTCAGCATTGCTGCAATTGGACACTTGACCTGTCAGTCACGTGTCATGGAAAAAAGTGTCGTGTTTGCCAGACGTGCAGAGAAGAGAAGGAAGTTACCAAGAAACGGCTGATTAAGTTGTAGATAAAGCGAGAGGCAGCTAAATCTTTTTTTGCGTTTTGGACGTCCATATGGACGTCCATAGACTGACGGCGATGGCTGCTGATCTTTGCATGGATGGACGGACGGCGATGCTGTTCAGAGTGCCGTCCATAGAGGGAGCATATATTTTGGACGGCGTCATAGCCGTCCATATGGACGGCGATGCTGTTCAGAGTGCCGTCCATAGAGGAAGCAGATATTTTGGACGGCGATGGATTAGCAGGGACGTCCCTCGTGCCGTCCATAGAGGGAGCAGATATTTTGGACGGCGTCATAGCCGTCCATATGGACGGCGATGCTGTTCAGAGTGCCGTCCATAGAGGGAGCATATATTTTGGACGGCGATGGATTGAATGTTTAGCAGGCTGTTGAGCTAACAGAACTGCCGAAGGCTACCATAGCATGTAGCTAGCTACATTAACTTTGGATGACTCAATCTTTTGTCAAGTTAATTTGTATGAATTGCATGTTAGTGCAATATTTACGCCTTTATTCTGTTTTTTTTACATAATCAGCAGTATGATCTCATGACAATATAGACTTGAAAAACAATATGTTATGGTTTGGGTTTGCCTATAGGCTACATTTATTTTAATTATTTCGAGAATTGTTAATAAAGACTCATTTAAAATGTTAACATTGTGTTATGACCCTATGAAATACATTGCCATTTAGGTCTTTTAAACCGTCAGTTTAAGTGTTTTATGGGTGGATTTGAAGCCACCAGTCAGTAGCTCCAATCTTGCGCACGAACTTTGCGCACGGAGACAAACGCAAAACAACAAACACTCGCTTGGAGCGGAGACCAATGCAAAACACAATACGATGTGTTGAGCCAAACCAAAGCCGTCAAAGGCTACCATGAATGTAGCTACAGCAACCGTGGATGACTCAATAAGTTTTGTCACGTTATTTTGTATTAATTGCATTTAAGTGAAGGCTATATATTTACGCCTTTATTTTATTTTTAACATACAAAAGTAGGCCAATCAACAATATAATCTCATGACAATACAGACTTGAAAAACAATATGTTATAGGGTTTGCCTAGATATAGGCTACATATATTTTAAATATTTCGAGAATTGTTAATAAAGACTCAATTAAGATTTTAACATTGTGTTATGACCCTATGAAATACATTGCCCTTTAGGTCTTTGAAGCCGTCAGTTTAAAGTGTTTTATGGGTGGATTTGGAGCCACCAGTCAGTAGCTCCAATGTTGCGCACGAACCACTTTGAGCGGAGACAAATGCAAAACGTAATAGCCTATGGGCCTAACACTCCAAATTTTAAATTTTTAAATGAGTCTTTATTAACAATTCTCGAAATAATTAAAATATATGTAGCCTATAGGCAAACCCAAACCATAACATATTGTTTTTCAAGTCTATATTGTCATGAGATCATACTGCTGATTATGTAAAAAAAACAGAATAAAGGCGTAAATATTGCACTAACATGCAATTCATACAAATTAACTTGACAAAAGATTGAGTCATCCAAAGTTAATGTAGCTAGCTACATGCTATGGTAGCCTTCGGCAGTTCTGTTAGCTCAACAGCCTGCTAAACATTCAATCCATCGCCGTCCAAAATATATGCTCCCTCTATGGACGGCACTCTGAACAGCATCGCCGTCCATATGGACGGCTATGACGCCGTCCAAAATATCTGCTCCCTCTATGGACGGCACGAGGGACGTCCCTGCTAATCCATCGCCGTCCAAAATATCTGCTTCCTCTATGGACGGCACTCTGAACAGCATCGCCGTCCATATGGACGGCTATGACGCCGTCCAAAATATATGCTCCCTCTATGGACGGCACTCTGAACAGCATCGCCGTCCGTCCATCCATGCAAAGATCAGCAGCCATCGCCGTCAGTCTATGGACGTCCATATGGACGTCCAAAACGCAAAAAAAGATTTAGCTCCTACGTCCATATGGACGTCCAAAACGCAAAAAAAGATTTAGCTCCTACTGGATAAAGCAGTGGCTCATGTTCCGACGCAATACTTCCCGCTCCCACAGTAACATAATAGCACATTTACATATTAACCAAATCAAGTATACATAGTTTGTGCGATGAAGTTTGACAGAAGCGCACTGTAACTGAAGCTTTGGGCGCAGGCAGCATTAATTAAACATTAAGCATCACCTTCGATGTCAGAGGCCATGTCTTCTTGTAAGATAAACCTATTTTCACACAGCCAACCCATATTCTCATTCCACTTCGTAAAAATATAAAACATACAATAATGTATCTTTTATTTTTGTCATTGTTACGTGGAACATGTGATATTCACAGCATGTATAGGTCCAGGTATAATTGCACGACCCTGTCCCTTGAGTAATGCAGTCCGTATTTTAGAAACAGCTTTGTTTATCAATGATCAAAGAGAATGATTTATACAACACACAAAACAAAAATCACAATATAAATGGTATCAGTGCTTTACGATGCTGTGGGTATGACTCAAACTTGCTCCTGTAGAACTGATGACACAGCAGGGCAGCCAGCATCTGGTTGAAGAGGACGTAGAGAACGACCAGCCACCAGGTGAGAGAAACACCTCCAGACACCAGGCTCAGAGACGCATAGATAAGCAGCTCTGCCAGGTAGTGGGGGCAAGAGACCAGCTCGAACCATCCCCCGCTGGGAACCCGGTGGGCCAGAGTCTCCACTGCACCTGCATGAAGAGGAGATCAAATTATGAAGGAGAAAAAAACTACGGGTACAACATGAGATTTAGCATATTTTGAACTTGATAAGTTGAAAGCTGATGGCTGACCTGAAGCCCCAGTCCGCAGGTGAGCTAGAGTGATCAGGGAGCGGTGCTGGAGCAGGGAGGCCCAGGCGAACAGCAGCACTCCAGCCGCCTGGACCACACCCAGCTGGGTTAACACCGGAGGCACAGGACCTTCTAATGAAACCATACACCCTTCAACGAGCATCACCCAATCACACAGGGTGGTAACTAAAATGTCCTTGAGGTGTTATTTACATCTGTGGTTGGAACTCGCTTAAATGTGATCATACAGGAATGTGATGGAAGATACAGCAGCTACATGACATCCGGAAACAGGTCAACCCTCACCTTTCCCTTCGGTGTTTCGATCCCAGCACAGTACAGTCAGTCCCAGCAGGATGTAGTATCCCAGGCCAAACACATACTGGACCACGTGAATGACACCATCAGAAAACACGCTGACATACAGACACTCCGCCAGTCTTCTGAGGCAGTGAATCCACACCAGCACTTGCACCGCCACGCTGCACACATGTGGAGCTGGAAGAGAGACGGCTTGAAAACCTCCTGCCCTGCATGTTCTAGATGTTTCCCTGCTCCAACGCACCTGATTCAAATGAATGGGTTGTTATCGAGCTCTGGTGGATTCATTCATTTGAGTGGGTCATTCATTTGAATAACCCATTCATTTAAATAACTAGAGACAACACATACCTTGTCAGACTCTAACACGAGACACTACGGAGTAAAGAAAATGTAGCTCGGCTACCTTGGCCGTGAGTCGCCGATGATCCTGCCAGAAAGCTCAGTGTGTCAGTCAACCATGGTGGGTATGGCTCGTCCCACTGGATGGCACGAAGGGATACGACCACAAGCAATCCGTTCCAGAGAACAGACACTGCATAGAAGTGCCAGAACCATCTATTCAAAAGGAACAATGGGGCATCAGCATCTGCTCAACGAGCAGGAATCTGCTTGGAATTTCCCCCCCCCCCCCCCGTCCGGGCAACCGCTATGAAACTATCAAACAGGTTGTCACCTTTTTGGGATGTCAAACACACGCAGCCAGGTGTCGCGTTTACTTTTCTTAGTTTTACCGTATCGGATTAGGTCTTGAAATAAAATGAAAGCTTGAAATTTCTCACATTCATAAGGCAAGTAAAGCGAAATCGTGTGGATTGATACAGCCAAGAAAAATAATATTCCTAATAACAACCATGTAGTTTCAATTACATTGAGCCCTACTGACATCTTTACGACATGAGTCCGTTCTACAGATAGAAACGTCCGAAGGGAAACGGGAACACCTTTGTTTCGTTCCACACTGTTATCCCGTAGTTTACCATAGCTTGTAAAACAAACAAATGCAACATTTTACAAAATACGTGTTATTATTTGAGTAGCCTTAATGTCCTTAATGGAGCGAGAGACACACTGACAACCCTGTGTTGTTGAAGTTGCTTAAGGGTAACGGCAGGCGGCAGCATGATCTGACTGCGAAGACCACACACGTCTGACGGAGTGAATTCAAATCTGCATAATTAGGCCTTCATTTTACATTACGTTGACATTTTCTTCATTGAGCAGACGCTTTTTTCAAAGCGATAGGCCTATATACATTTGGTGCATTTAGAAAGTACAGCAAAAAGAAATCCAAGGATCAGGTGCATTGGCCTAGGTGAAAATAGAGAATGATAGTCCTAACACCAACAAATCAGAATACAATTTAGAGCAGAAGTTCCTAATCGTCGGCCCCAACAGAGAAAGCAACCATTACTTAGATTTTTTTTACGTCAGTAAGGTTTACGAAATGGGTTTAGGGTAATGCAGTCAATGACAGGAAGATGCAGCCAATGCGAGCTCCTTCAAGAACAAATAAGCTACTGTACATGAAATCTATGTCAACCGTTGGCTCCAGTCGTCCACCTGCCTCAAGCCTTCCTCGTGGTATGATTATGTGTTCATTTAATCATATGTTCGATGCTTGATCCAAACAGACTACCGCTGAGCTATAGCCTACATTTCCCCATATTCACCATGGCAACAGTCAATAGGCTATCATAATACACTTCGTTTATTGTGTATGTGTGTGTGTGTTTGCGCGCGTGCCCGCGTATGTGTTCGGTACAGTGATGCTCTTAAGGCATGTTATTCCAGGATGGCTCTTAGAGGAGCAGGGCATCCTGTCTAAGGAAGCACAAATCCCCTACCCCCACCCCCCCACGCCACACACCCCTATTCCACCAACAAACCCCTTCCCGCGACCCAATCCCCTACACCCCCATCCTTCTATAGGGCCCTACCCTTCCTAACCCCACACCCCCACACAAAACAGTAAAATAAGGTTAACGTTCCACTGTAGCCTGTCTGATAGTGGGCTGGAAAGGCCCTCCCTCCAGGAAGTGTTGGGTGGGAGGCAGTTCTAAGAGTCCCAGCAGAAGTGACCAGGACAGGAAACACATGGAGATATGACACCCGGGTCCCCTTGTCCCACATACAACGTTGTCAAATTTACATTTAGCCTATATTTTCGTCATTGAGCAAACACTTGTAAGAACAGATTGTTCTTAGGCACTGTGCAAAGTAACCACATATCAGCCATCAGACAATTAAATTGTCCATCGTCCTAATTTCACACATTGAGCCACTGATGGGTGTACATTTTACTGTCTTCAAATTAGTTTGATGTAGTCACGCACCCATGCTGGTTATGTTGCGTGCGTCGGGTATTGGTCCCTGAAGTCTCCTAGAGATCAATTGAGATTTATTAGATCCAGGGACAACTCCATGACTCGTTTCTAAACAGGAAATGTACCTTGTTTATCTGTCAATATTTGCCCACTCTTATTCTTGATTCAATCATTGTCTTTGAAACAGGTCGATTAAGTTGCGATAAAGTGTCGGGAATATGCTCCTCCCTTCCCTCGCGCTGTTGGGATTCGAGTTTGCAAGCTCAAGCTAGATGGATCCTCCCTCATGAGTTGGCTCCGTCTGGACCGGTGTGCGTAACTGGAGCGCAGATAACTGTCTGCTAAACAAACAGGACATCATCGACTGAAGAAAAACCTAACTACTTTCAATAAGTTCCTTTTTTGTATTGTACTCTGGAAAATAATATAATTAAATGTTCCTGTCCTGTTGTACGTGATAAGTGGATAGGACTACCTTTTCCAAACTTTTTAATTGCGTGTTAATGAGGGGACCGTACAGCCATTCTGTCGGACTATGGCGAAAGCAGTCTTCGTCATTTATCTCGTTGGAACAGTTTTTGGAATCAGCCGAATGACTGGTAAGAATTCATTTATATTTGATGAAAATTATGTCAAACCAAACTTGTTTTTGGCTTTCCAACAGGTGCATCCACGAATTTAAACTGGCCAACAACTAATTACTAGTCTTCTTACAACTGATATAGATATTTAATTAATAACGTAAACTAATTATAAGATAGCCCGAATTAAAACTGAAATCAGTCTCAAAACTGACTTTTTCTTGTACAAAGTAACATTTTCGTCAAACTTCAAGCAAGATTTAAGAAACTTGTAGTCTCTTTAAATACGAAAGAAGTGAATACAGAATGTCTTTCAGCAGGGGTTGCGATTAATAGCCAGGTAGAGGGAACAGGCCCACTTTAGGTCCTCAGATCTGGAATCATCACAGTCCCTCGTGAACCAGCTTGATGGGAAGTATGACACTGTGATGCCCCAATTTGCTATGTTTCAGTGTTAACCAGCAGTGTGTGTCAGGATCAGACTGGGCAGTGTGTGTGTGCAGGGTTAGCGTGAACAGTGTGTGTGGGTTTCAGAGTGCGGTGTGTGTGAGGATCAGAGTTTGCACTTTGTGTGGGTGAGGGTCAGATTGTGTGGTAGGTGTTTTAGGGTCAGAGCAAGTGGTGTGTGTGAGGCGATCAGAGTATGTTGTGCGTATGTGTGTGTGTGTGGGTGTGTGTGTGAGGATCAGAATGTGGCGTGTGAGGGTTAGAGTGTGTGATGTCTGCATGGCCCGGCTGGGCAGGGCCTCGAGCCGTATCCTCTGGAACAGGAAGTCCATCTCAGGCAACGCTGGGCTGACCCGGCCCATCTGCCCTGGCTTCCTGTTTTGTTGCGGCGCCGCCATTTTCTGCCGCTGTGGAAAAAAACCCTGTGATGAAGAGCTGCCCTGCCTGTTCATAATAATGTGTTCATGTAGCGACGTACAGAACAGTCGAGGGGAATTTGAACCTGCAACTGCTTGATCTGCAGTCAAGGGCTCTAACCACTGAGCTGTACCCTCACTGTTAAGCCCTCACTTGGGATGGATCATGAACTATCAGTTTAATACTATGACAAGTCATGATAAAGAGTGTCATACAGTGGCTAACGCATAGCTTAGTACACTGTACCACCAAGTGTAGCCCCTATGAGGAACTGTGGACTGTTGAGATGTTATTGTTAATTTGAAGTTGAGATATAGCATTTATTCATGCACTGCGACTGGTAGCTGAGATGTTGTCATTTTGCACTGTGCCTTATAAACACAGATTGTTCCTTGACTCTGACCACTGAACTACTGTTAGAATTACACACTTCTGATCCGTGATTTTCTGCTGCATTTTCTACACACACTATTAGCATGTCGCTTTGGATAAATGTGTTTGCTGAATAAATAATATGTCAAATGTACTGATCTGTGAGAAGTGTCTGGCTTCTGAGAGCAGGGTGTTTGAGAGGAATCTCTTGACGGAGAGCACGGTCCTCTGCTCTCATCAGTGGAGTGATGTTGATTCACTCTGTCCTGATAAGACCATCCTCTCTCTGATTGGTTGACCTTTGATCTGTCCAGCCTTGGAGCTCAGGTTCATGTCAGAACCCCCAATGCTGAGCCCGCCAGAGAGAGTTCACAGGATCAACACCTCCGACACCCTGGAACTCACCTGCAGGTCAGACTGGGCCTTCCATGGGTCATCCATCCATCCATCCTTGTTGTTGATTGGTTGTGCCTATGATGTTGATTGGTTGTGCCTGTGATGTTGATTGGTTGTGCCTGTGAAGGTGATTGATTGTGCCTGTGATGTTGACTGGTTGTGTGTGTGTTGTTGACTGGTTGTGTGTGTTGTTGACTGGTTGTGTGTGTGTGTTGTTGACTGGTTGTGCAGTGGTCGTCAGGTCCTGGAGTGGAACGTTCCGTACAACATGAGCCGGGCAGGAAGCCACCTCTCTACCGTTGACTGCCGGGGTTCCGGATTGTTCTGCACCAGGCTGCGGATCTCCACGGCAACTGTTAACGAGACCGGGGAGTACCGCTGCTCCTACACCGGCCTGGTACCAGAGGAGGCCAAGACGTCTGCTGCCGTCTACGTCTACGTCCAAGGTAGGGGTCAGGGTTGAGTTGGGTTAGGGTTAGGGGTCAGATTACTGTCCAGGGTTAGTGTCAGGGCTAGGTTAGGGTTCTAGGTCAGGGTCAAGGTCAGGTTGGGTCAAGGATCAGGCTTGGGGTTAGGGGTCAGGGATTAGGATTAGGGGTCAGGGTTAAGGACAGGGTCAGGGTCAGGGGTTAGGTTTGCCTCTCCCATGGATTATACGGGTGCACACTGGCTTTAGTGACCGACTTCTATTTTAGCTACAGTAACAGCGTACACAGAGCAGCAGAGCCTTTACCAGTGGCAGATCCTGCTTTATTTATCCTGCTATATAAATAAATACATTATTCTACCTGTTCCTGAGGTCTCCATGGTGTGTGTGTATGTGTGTGCATGCGTGTGTGTGTGTGCGGTATGTGTGTGTGCTTGCAGACTACAAGGTGCCCTTCCTCCCCTCTGACAAGGAGTACGAGGTGGTGTTCATCCGCGAGGGCGAGCAGGTGGTCATCCCATGCAGGGGCTCCATGGAGGACCTCAACGTCACCCTCCACACTGTAAGACTGGCTCTGACCTGAGGGACCCTGATCCCAACCTGACACTAACCCCTGACCCCTGACCGTGACCTCAACGACACCCTCCACACTGTAAGACTGGCTCTGACCTGAGGGACCCTGATCCCAACCTGACACTAACCCCTGACCCCTGACCGTGACCTCAACGACACCCTCCACACTGTAAGACTGGCTCTGACCTGAGGGACCCTGACCCCAACCTAACACTAACTCTGACCCCTAACCCTGACCCCTGACCTCAACGTCACCCTCCACATTGTAAGGCTCTGACCTGAGGGACGGTGACCCCTGACCCTTGACAGACCGACAACAAAGACAGATCCATTGTTTTCTTTGTCTCTGGAAAGCGCAGGGGTCACATCAGACTACAACATCAAAAGTCCTGCTTCCTGTCTGCCCACCCCCCACCCTCTGATGTTGTGACCTTTGACCTCCTGAAGATCATATAGTCCCTTAGCAGCTCATCACAGATCTGGAAAAAAAACCCACGTCTGTTTCCTTTGTAGTCACAAGGTGTCAACCCCCTCTAAAACAACACAGCACGCCACATTTCCAGGGAACAGTCAGGGGCGTGACCTTGTGTGGAAAAAAAAATCGACTGACAACCACGTTTGCGCGAGGTGGCGCGGCCATTTCTAATATGTCCATCTTTGTTTCTGGTTTGTGCTCTTTGTCAGAAGTACCCTAAGAAGGAGCTGTCTCCCAATGGGAAGGACTGCCTGTGGGACAGCAGGACGGGCTTCACCGTGCCCAGTCACCTGATCAGCTACGCGGGGGTGGTGTTCTGCCAGACCCACATCCACAACGACACCTTCAAGTCCCCTCTCTACATCGTGGCCGTGGTCGGTAAGGAGGGGGCCGTTCACCTGTGTGTTGTTCACCTGTGTGGCATTCACCTGTGTGTTATTCACCTGTGTGTTATTCACCTGCCTGCTTACTTGTTTATCTGCCATCGTGTGCGAATAAGGGTGCGGGCGGATGTGCGTGATGGGTGTGTGAGTGTGTTGGGGGGTGGGGAGGTGTTATGGTGTGTGTGTTGTGGGGTTGCGTGTGTGTGTAGGTGGGGGGGGTGTATATGTGTGTTGTATGTGTGGTAAATGTGTGTGTGTGTGTGTGAGAGAGAGAGCAAGGCTGTACTCTCAGGAGAACAATAGGCAGCGAGAGCAGCTCACTGCCGTGCACCCCTCCCACTTCCTGTTCCACAGGATACAAGATCTACGACCTCACCCTGACCCCGGCGCACGAGAGGCTGTCCGCAGGCGAGCGCCTGCTGCTCAACTGCACCGCCCGCACCGAGCTCAACGTGGGCATCGACTTCAAGTGGTCCCACTCCCAGATCCAGGTGAGGCAGGGGAGGAGCTAGGTGAGGTATATGAGACAGGTGAGGCAGAGGGAGCTAAGTGAGGTAGAAGTGAGCTAGTTGAGCAACAGGTGAGTTTGGTTAAGTCAAACCTCCTGTACCAGTCCTGGTATGATATACCCATGTGTCCTGGTTCTGAGGCCTGCGTTTGTCCCCCTCTGCAGGCCTGGAGAAATGGCTCGGTGCCGTACTACACTCTGTCCCATAAAAAGAAGCTGTGGAACTCTCTGGAACTGTCCAACACGCTGGTGGTGGAGAACGTGACAGTCAACCAGAGTGGAACCTACAACTGCACAGCCTCCAGCGGTCAAATGGTGCTGACCAGCTCAGCAACCGTGGTGGTCTATGGTAGAGTATCCTACATCTATAGCAGTCTGTGGTTAAAGACTAAGCCTATGGTTGGGATCCCAGAACCCAACACAGGGTCAAAACAGGTCTCGCTTCTGGGCTTCACCAGATGGTGATGTTATTGTTGTTGTCGTCTGTAGAAAAGCCTTTCATAGAGATGGAGAAGCAGTGGGTGAAGGTCCTGGAGGTGAATGTTGGAGAACAAACTGCCAGGATCCCCGTCAAGTACTTGGCCTACCCCGAGCCCAACGTCCGCTGGTACGGAGATCACGTTATCCGTGTATGATAACAATAACGTATAACAATAACTTGACAATAATATTGGGATGCTAACATGTCATTAGTGTCATAATGTAACATGATCATTTAGCGACGTTCAGATGAGGGGGGGATTCGAACCTGCGACCTCTTGATCTGCAGTCAAAGGCAATGCCCCCTAAAACACACCGATCCCCGACCCAAGTGCGAGACGTCGCCGCCGCCGCCTCGCTGCCCGCATGCATCACTGCTCCACCCCTCCTTCTGTGTGCAGGTTCAAGAACGGCCAGGCGATACGCAGGGACGAGTACCGGATGAAGCCGGCCAGGGACGGCCTCACCATCTACCAGGTGGTGGAGCAGGATGCCGGGAACTACACGGTGGTGCTGACCAACAAGATCACCAGGGAGGAGAGCAGACGCTCCTTCCAGCTGCTGGTCTATGGTGGGTGCAAGGGGGCTGTGTGTGTGTGTGTGGGGGGGGGGGGGTGATTCTGAGTGTGTGGGGGAGGTGCTGTGTGTGTGGTGGGGGACGACGTGTGCGCGCGTGTGGTGCTGTGTATATCGGGGCGCTGTGTGAGTGTGCGCGTGTAGACGCGAGTGTGTTTAATAACAACCGTCACCCCCGACGACACGTATCCTGCAGTGCCCCCCCACATTCTGGAGAAGGACGTTGCCGTGGATACAGACGTGTACATGTATGGCAGCAGCCCCACGCTCCGGTGCACGGCCAGGGGAATCCCCACGCCAGCCGCCATCCTGTGGCAGTGGATGCCCAAGGAGGACTGCCCCAGCGCCTTCCAGTAAGCTGTGTGTGTGTGTGTGTGTCATCGTGTGTGGTACTATGAGAGTATGTGTCATTGTGGGTCTGCCAACGTGAAAGTATGTTTGTGGCATCGAGTGTGTGTGGTACCGTGATTGAGAGTGTGTGTGTGTCATTAAGTGTGTGTGGTATCGTGAGAGAGCGTATGTATGTGTGTGAGAGCTAGACACTCAGTGTCAGCAGATACATAGGACACCAGTGGGAGTAACTGGTCAAAGCTTCTGATTGGATGACAGTGTCAGGTGTGCAGTGATTGGGTGTTGACAGCAGTTGTCAGGGCAGACTCTCAGAAGGACCTTATCTCCCGCCTGTACATCTCAGCACTTCCTGTCTGCTTCCTGTTGTTCCCACAAACCTCTCTGTCTAAAGGACTCTTTCCTCTGGCTGGCTTCCTCTCTTCCTCCAAACCACGCAGTCACTCAACTCTGCTTTTGATTTCCCCCTTGACACACATATATACATATACATCCCAAACAATGCGCACATATACTGTAAGTTCTTATACACTCTATCTTCTTCTCCATATCTGTGTGTCTCTTTCAGCAGTGTCTCTGGGCTCATTGTTTGAGTCAGGGTCATGTGTCCATTGTAGTCCTGTGTTTGTTGGCCTTCCCACCCAGACCAGTTGGTAAACAGACGGTGTAACCTCGCCTAAAATAACTCCCCACGGAGAACAGACACAGGTATATAGTCTTATTATAAACAGCAGTGATGTTTGTGCTGGCAGGTCAGGTGGTGTGATCTCTGAGCTCTCATTGGCTGAGTGTACCAACTGGAGGGACATCAGCAACAGCACCAGGCAGAACCTCGGCCATGACATCACTTCAGACTTTGACCAATCACACAAGGTAATCATTTCCAACTCCGACCAATCTCAGATGGTAATCACAGGCCACAGGTTAAAATCCTGCCTTCTAAATCAGTTTGGATAAGAGCATCTGCTGAACAAACATATTATTATTCTTACTGTTATCCAGTGCTTAGTGGTCAGTTGACATGTTTGTTGAGGCTGCTGGGGTAAGGACACATCCTGTTGACCTGCAGGCTGTGAGCTCTCTGAAGATACGCCGGGCTGAGGAGAACGCCCTCTACCGCTGCGTCGCCAGCAACAAGCTGGGAAAGGACCAGCGCAACATCTTCTTCCATGTGACACGTGAGTGCCTGGTCCCCTCTGGGGTCTGGAGTCTGGGGTCTGGGGTCTGGTGTCTGGTGTCTGGTGTCTGGGGTCTGGTGTCTGGTGTCTGGGGTCTGGGGTCTGGTGTCTGGAGTCTGGTGTCTGGGGTCTGGGGTCTGGGGTCTGGGGTCTGGTGTCTGGTGTCTGGTGTCTGGTGTCTGGTGTCTGGTGTCTGGGGTCTGGGGTCTGGGGTCTGGTCTGGTGTCTGGGGTCTGGTGTCTGGGGTCTGGGGTCTGGGGTCTGGGGTCTGGTGTCTGGGGTCTTGGGTCTTGGGTCTGGAGTCTGGTGTCTGGAGTCTGGAGTCTGGGGTCTGGTGTCTGGTGTCTGGTGTCTGCATGCTTTAACTGGCTGTTGTGTCTGTCCCAATGAGCACATCGGTTATGTTTGTGTGTGTATCTGTGTGTGTGTATCTGTGTGTGTGTGTGCAGGTGGTCTGGAGCTGAGTGTGTCCCCGTCCCCGGAGCCCATCGAGCAGGACCAGGTGGTGCTGAGGTGCAAGGCGGACCCCCTGCTCTACAGGAACCTGGCTTGGTTCCGCCTGGCCAACGTCTCCGAGACGGAGCCGCATCTAGCCGTGCAGCCCTGCCGCACCCTGGCCCTGCCCGCCCGACCCCTGCCCGCCCGACCCCTGCCCCAGGCTCTGCCCCAGGCCTTGCTCGCGGGCCTGGGTGACACCAACGTGTCCCTGGAGCTGCCCCTGGCCAACGTGTCGCGCCGGGACGAAGGCCTGTACGTCTGCCAGCTGGAGAGCATCAAGACCGGGGAGAAGACCTGCCTCCTCAGGCACCTCACGCTGAAAGGTCTACGTCATGCCAGACCGAGAGTTAGTCCAGGGTTTGGGTTAGTCTGGGGGTGAGGGTTAGTCCAGGGTTAGTCCAGGGTTAGACCAGAGTTAGGGTTAGTCCAGGGTTAGGGTTAGTCCAGGGTTAGACCAGGGCTAGTCCAGGGTTAGTCTAGGGTTAGGGTTAATCCAAGGTTAGTCCAGGGTTAGTCCAGGGTTAGGGTTGGTCCAGGTTTAGGGTTAGTCCAGGGTTAGTCCAGGGTTAGGGTTAATCCGGGGTGTGACTCCTCTTCTGTGTGTCTCAGCTCTGGAGGTGTCCAGGATCCTGACCAACCTGACGGAGCAGAGGGTGAACGTGAGCGCCACGACAACGCTGGAGTGTCAGGTGACAGGAACTCCCACCCCCACGGTGGTGTGGAGCAAGGACAACCACAGCCTGGTGGAGGGCTCAGGTGAGGCCTAGCCCCCAGACCTAGCCCCTAGCCCCCAGACCTAGCCCCTAACCCCCAGACCCAGCCCCTATCCCCCAGCCACTAGCCTCCAGCCCCAGATCCAGCTTCTAGCCCTGGCCACGAGCTCCTAGCCCCTGTCCTAGCCCCAAACCTAACCGGCCCTAACCAGTTGTGAGTGTGTTGACACGGTGGTCCATGTGGATGCAGGCGTGGTGCTGGGCCGTCTGAACCGGACCCTGACCATCCAGCGAGTGAAGAGGGAGGATGGAGGCCTGTACACCTGCACTGCCTGCAACAGCCAGGGCTGCGACACCGCCCAGGCATACCTACTCACACAAGGTCTGCACCTCCCTATCACCCACACACCTTCTCACACCAGGCCAGTCCCTCCATAACCCACTCAGACCCTCACCCTCACACCAGGCCAGTCCCTCCATAACCCACTCAGACCCTCACCCTCACACACCATACCAGTCCCTCCATAACCCACTCAGACCCTCACCCTCACACCAGTCCCCCAATAACCCACTCAGACCCTCACCCTCACACCAGTCCCCCAATAACCCACTCAGACCCTTACCCTCACACCAGTCCCCCAATAACCCACTCAGACCCTCACCCTCACACCAGTCCCCCAATAACCCACTCAGACCCTTACCCTCACACCAGTCCCCCAATAACCCACTCAGACCCTTACCCTCACACCAGGCCAGTCCCTCAATAACCCTCGCATACCTGGTCCCACAGGGTCAGGAACAAGGTCAGTTTAACCTTCCAACATATATATATCCAGTAGATATCATTTTTTACTAGTGGCAGGGTATTCACAATAGGAAATGATGTGCCCAAAGACTTTGCGGTCGGTAGTGATAATAGAAATAGTCGCAATAGTGTTGTTTTAATGAGAGTGCCGACCAAACTACAAGTGTGGAGACATCCCACAGAGTACACCGTGTACAGTCTTGGCCCTACAGCCTGTTCTGTTTCAAATCTATTTATAGGTGCTCCCTCTCATCCTCTTGTTTCATATCAAAGTTGGAGTTCCAGAATAACCATGTTGCTGTGGGACAGGAAGTTGTTAGCTACTTCCTCCCGAGAACCTCTAAATATCTGAACACAATGAATTTTGGAGGACAAAGGGAGAGGCCAGCCCCAGTACCGACCTCAGCCTCAACCCCTAGCCTTGGACCCAGCTCCAGCACCAGCCACATGCCCAGTCCCAGCCCCAGTCCCAGCCCCGGCCCCAGCCCCAGCCCCAGCCCGGCCCCTGGAAGGCAGTCCGGCAGACAGGCCTACGTGCCTCTCCCTCAATCCCTGTGTCACTCTGGCGCCAGCACACTAACGAGCAGCCCACTTCGAGCCCTAACGAGGTCCTCCCACACACAGGCACTGTCTACACCAGGAGGGAGAGATGGAGGGAGAGGGGAGAGATGGAGGGTTAGAGGGACAGAGGGAGAGAGAGATGGAGGGAGGGAAGGTTGGAGGAACAGATGGAGGGAGGGAGGGAGGGAGAGATGGAGGGAGAGATGGAGGGAGGGAGGGAGGGAGAGATGGAGGGAGAGGGCAGAGATGGAGGGTTGGAGGGACAGAGGGAGGGAGAGATGGAGGGAGGGAGAGAGAGAAAGAGAGAAGGAGGGAGGGATGGAGGGAGAGATGGAGCGAGGGAGAGAGGAAGGGCGAGCTGGTCAGGGAGGTATGAGAGAGAGAGATGGAGGGAAGGTGGAGACAGGTAGAGGGAGAGAGACAAGCAGGGAGACAATGAGTAGCAGGGTCTTGTTGACCGGACAGGGTTTCTCCCAGTTGGCTCTGGCAGTGGTCCTGTAACAACCCTCAACTGCTGTTATGTCCACATGAGCTCAGTCTGATCTCTAGCTCTGGTGCTGCAAGTTTCAGTTTAAGAAGTTTAGGAAAACACACACTGTTTCCCACACATACACAGCCCTAGAGAACACAATTCTATAACACAATAGTGTATATATCTTATTATGAATGTTTTGAATTGCGCTGACAAAGAGGTAACATTCTTTTTGTATGAGTCAGTCTGAGTTGCGGTGATAACAGGAGATGATTCATACAAGTCAGGCTTCATTGTGAGTTGTGCTGGTTACAGGAGCTGATGAGAAGACCAACGTGGAGCTGATTGTTCCTATCGGTTCTGTGGTCATCGCCATGTTCTTCTGGCTGCTCATCGTGTTTGTCATCCGCAGCAGAAAAAGGGTGAGAACACACACACGCACGTACACACACACACACATACACATATGCACACGCACGCATACACAAGTTAAAACACAAACATGCACATGCACCGCCCACAGCACCCCAATCACCTGCACATGCACACCCACACACACACTCCCCCCCCCCCCCCCCTACCACACACACCCACACACACACACACACATACATAGAGGGTCTGAGTGATCAGAACTGACTGGTCTGGCCCACTGCCTCGTTGTCTTTGTGTTCAGCAACAACAGAGGCTCATTCTGCTCTGGCAGATCACGTAGGCTCTCTGGCCTAGCCTGGCCTCTTTAGGGGCCCCGACTCACTAAGACCATATCCTGGTTTCTTAAAGGGCCACTAGTCTCTATTTCTCTTTCTCTCGTGTTTCATGTCTCTCTTCCTATCTACTTCTCTCTGTCTCTCTCTCTCTCCCTCTCTCTCTATCCCCCCCCCCCAGCCCAGTGGTGGAGACCTGAAGACTGGGTACCTGTCTATCATCCTGGACTCAGAGGACATGCCCACGGATGAGAACTGTGAAAGGCTGACGTACGACGCCAGCAAGTGGGAATTCCCCCGGGACAGACTCAAGCTGGGTGAGACAGGGATAGGTGACAGAGGCCCGCCTAGAAAGCTCATTGGTTCAATCCCCCAGCACTGACAGACAGGAGGGCGTATTGCAGCGCTGAGCCGCTCATTCAAATTCGCAACCGATGATTTGATTGGGCGGTTGTCAGCGGCTATCTCACAGCCGAAGCAGGGGTGACGAACACGGGCCGTGCTGTTTTTAGCTGGACGCCCTTGTTGCATCATTGGAAGGTGTTAGGTCGGTCAGGTTGTGATCCCGTCTGTGTGCGGGTGCTCTGCTGTTGTGCAGGAGATCCTCTGGGGCGAGGGGCGTTCGGACAGGTGGTGGAAGCTGCCGCCTTCGGCATCGAGAAGAACGCCACCTGCACCACCGTGGCTGTCAAGATGCTGAAAGGTGAGTGTACACACACACCCACACACACAAACACAAACACACATATACAAACACACATACCTGCAGTCCAGATGCTGAAAGGTGGGTGTACACACACACTCACACACACACACACCCACTCACACACCTCTACTGATGTCTATGTGGTCTGCAGAGGGAGCCACTTCTAGTGAGTACCGAGCGCTGATGTCAGAGCTGAAGATTCTCATCCACATCGGACATCACCTGAACGTGGTTAACCTGCTGGGGGCCTGCACCAAGCCTGGGGGTGAGGACACACACACACATACACACAAACACACACACACACACACACAAACACTAACCTTGTTTCTCCTCCTCTCCCCTCCTCCTCCTCCTCTCCAGGTCCTCTGATGGTGATAGTGGAGTACTGTAAAAACGGGAACCTCTCCAGTTATCTGAAGAGCAAGAGGGGGGAGTACAGCCCATACAAGGTACGGCAGCTGACCTCAGAACGGCCTCAACCACAACCTCGCCTCAACCACAACCTCACCACAACCACATCACAACCTCACCACAACCACATCACAACCTCACCACAACCACATTGCAATCTCACCACAACCCGACCGCGCCACAACCTCATCCCAACCTCGACCAACGACCTCCCCGTCACCCCTGTATCTCCCTTGGACAGAGGAGGAGGCTGTGTACTGACCAGCAGTGGCTCAGAGTAGAGGGGGCCCTGGCGGAAGGGGGCCTGGCTGAGGGGTACCTGGCCGAGGGGGACCTGGGTCTGGGGACCAGCGCCCAGCTGGACATCTGCACGGGGACCGCGGTGGGCTCCAAGGGGGGGACCAAGGGGACCAGGCCCCCCCAGGACGAAGGTACGGACACCTCAGAACCGATTACTGTATCATGTGACCTTGGGTGATAGTGTTACCTGTGTATTCACTGTGTCATGTGTCATGCGATCCCAGAGAGCTCTGACTATGACCACCTGACCATGGAGGATCTGATCAGCTACAGCTTCCAGGTGGCCAAGGGCATGGACTTCCTGTCCTCACGCAAGGTTTGACCCCTGACCCCTGATCTGTGGGGCTGTGTGTGTTTCTTTGAATGTGTGTCTGGGTGTTTCTGTCTGGGTCTGTGTGTTTGTGTGTGTGAAGTGATCATCAAATTGTTCATATATTATCATTGTATTGAGTCTGACCATATCATCAAGCCATACATTATCATCGAGTCTGTATTTGAGTCTGACCTTTGAGTGTGTTTGTGTGTGTGTGTGTGCGTGTTCACAGTGTATTCACCGGGACTTGGCTGCCAGGAACATCCTGCTGTCAGAGAGCAACGTGGTAAAGATCTGTGACTTCGGCCTGGCCAGGGACGTCTACAAAGACCCCGACTACGTCCGCAAGGGAGATGTAGGTGTCACACACAGCCTCAATACAAAGCATCTGAACACAGCTGCCTTTAAACCCAGTGCTCCCTGACAGTGGGTGTGCTCTGTGTGTGTCCCTTCCCCCGACAGGCACGCCTCCCTCTGAAGTGGATGGCTCCAGAGACCATCTTCGACCGGGTCTACACCACACAGAGCGACGTGTGGTCTTTTGGAGTGCTGCTCTGGGAGATCTTCTCTCTGGGTAATGCTTCAGCGTCCCTCTAGATGTTGACTTTTGTTTCTTCTGCTCTGCGCTGTGGAATATTGGTGTTAGTGGAGGTGTGTGCTGGTCTCTTCCTGGGTGAGATTCGAGGAGGGTAGTGACTGTGCTGGTCTCTTCCTGGGTTAGTGGAGGAGTGTTTTGACTGTGCTGGTCTCTTCCTGGGTTAGTGGAGGAGTGTTTTGACTGTGTTGGTCTCTTCCTGGGTGAGTGGAGGAGTGTTGTGACTGTGCTGGTCTCTTCCTGGGTTAGGGGCGTCTCCGTACCCGGGCGTGGGCATAGACGAGGCATTCTGCCGCCGACTGAGAGAGGGCACCAGGATGAGGGCGCCCGACTACGCCACCGCTGAGATGTGAGTGCACACCATGCACCCTAACTACTGTGTACTACCCTTACCAGTTCACTACTGTAGTGTGCACTACCCTAGTCACTGTAATGTGTACCACCCAAACTAGTCCACTGCAGTAGTGTGTATTACCATAGCTACAGTAGTGTGCACTACCCCAACTACTGCACTACTGTAGTGTATTCTACCCTAGCGTCTGTAGTGTGTACTACACAAACTAGTGCACCACTGTAATATGTACTACCTCAGCTAATCTAGTGTGTACTACTCTAGCTAGTCCACTACTGTTGTAATGGGCTGGGCATGAACTACAGGTGACCCCTGACCCCTGTGTTGTTGTGTCAGATACCAGACCATGCTGAGCTGCTGGCTGGACCGTCCCTCTGACAGACCCACCTTCTCTGAGCTGGTGCAACACCTGGGGCTCCTGCTCCAGGCCAGCGCTCTACAGGTGACCCCAGTGTGTGTGTGTGTGTGTGTGTGTGTGTGTTTGTGTGTGTGTGTGACCCGGAGTGTGTGTTTGAGACTAGGATAGGACCCCAGTGTGTTTGTGTGTGTGTGTGACCCAGAGTGTGTGTTTGAGACTAGGATAGGACCCCAGTGTGTGTGTCTGTATATTCATGTGTGTGTGTATGTAGGTGTGTATACATGCATATGTATATTCTTGTGTGTGTGTGTGTGTGTATGTGTGTGTGTCCAGGGGGGGAAGGACTACATCCCTTTGACAGACGGAGAACTGCAGGGATCTCTGACCTCTGACCCCAGTCGTCGGTACGTCAAATCCCTCAGAGACGCGACCCTCGACCCCCAGGTCCACTACGACAACGCCCCGCCCCTCGGGTTGGTGCCCCCAGACTCTCACAAACCCTCAGGGTGTCATCTCTCTCTGACCCTCATCCCTTACTGTTTAACCCTCAGCCCTTACTGTGTAACCCCCAGCCCTTACTGTGTAACCCTCAGCCCTTACTGTGTAACCCTCAGCCCTTACTGTGTAACCCTCAGTCCTTACTGTGTAACCCTCAGCCCTCACTGTGTAACTCTCAGCCCTCACTGTGTAACCCTCAGCCCTTACTGTGTAACCCTCAGCCCTTACTGTGTAACCCTCATCCCTTACTGTGAAAACCTCACCCTCTGACAATCTCTTGCAATCTCTCATAATCACTAACGATCTCTTACAATTTGTAAAATCTCTTATTATCAAGTGTCCCGCCCCTTAATCCTCCCTGTAGGCTCTCCCAACAAAGTGACAGGTGCAGTCGCCCTCTCAGTGTGAAGATCTTTGAGGACATTCCTGTCAGTCATGGGGTTGTCATGGTAAGTGTCTCCAAGATCAAGAACCATGTCCCTCCTCTTTTCATATTAGCTACCAACTGATGTTTTGTGTCCTGCAGGAGGGCCTGACTGACAGCGGAGTGGGCCTATCACAGGACGAGATGAAGGTTCTGGGTCATCAGCCCCAACGGACCCTCAGGTGAGAGCAGAGCTGAGATACCTGTCGGTCTAATTGATGTAATTTCCTGTTTTAAACAATACTTCCTGGTTTCTCAGCCAACTGCTGCGCTGCAAGAGTAAGGAGTCACTGGAGTCCGAATCGTCCAATCAGACGAGCGGGTACCAGTCAGGCTACCACTCAGACGACGCCGACGCCCCCATATATGCTAATGAGGAGATGATTCTAAAGCATCACATGCAGAAGAAGCCGACGCCCACCAAGACCAAGTTCACTGTTGAAGTCCGCTACAGCACCCCTCCTGTCTAGCGACCGCGCCACCACCACCAGTACCCTTAGTATACTCCCACACCTGCACACAATTCACACAGACACACAACACCTGCACACACACTCACACAGACATACACACACACACCGACTCACACAGATGCACACACAAATCACACTTACATACACATACAACATAAACACACATACACATCTGCATACACACTCACACACACACTCACTCACACACACTCACACACACACACACACGCACAAACACACACACACACACTTGCACACAGTCCTCTTATTAAACAGGGTTTATAAACCCTGAGCCCTCCTCTCTAGTTAGCAGCAGCTACAGCACATGGTGCCTTATTCACTGTATGGTGGGAATGATGAACTTTTCCTTGGAGATACATGTAATATATTCAGTAGGAGAACTAGGGTTGGGTGGGATAATTCTACTGTGAGAGCTTTGAGAGGCTAGGAGGCTGAGAGGCTAGGAGGCTGAGAGGCTAGGAGGCTGGGGGGCTTAGAGGCTAGGAGGCTGAGAGGCTAGGAGGCTGAGAGGCTAGGAGGCTGGGGGGCTGAGAGGCTGGGGGGCTGAGAGGCTAGGAGGCTGAGAGGCTATGAGGCTGGGGGGCTGAGAGGCTAGGAGGCTGAGAGGCTAGGAGGCTAGGTGGCTAGGAGGCTGGGGGGTTGAGAGGCTAGAAGGCTGGGGGGCTGTGAGGCTAAGAGGCTGAGAGGCTATGAGGCTAGGAGGCTGGGGGGCTGGGAAGCTAGGAAGCTGAGAGGCTAGGAAGCTGGGGGACTGAGAGGCTATTAGGATGGGGGGCTGAGAATGTGTATAAAACTCACCTGTTTACACAGACAGGGTTAGGGGGTTTGGGGGTCTGGGAGCCGAGTCTTGTGGACACACCTACTTCCTATGAGGCCGTCCCTCCACTTCCTCCAGCACAGGAAATAGCAACTGGGATTTAGGACAATTGAATGAGCAAATGTTTTCTTTGTGTTTTTCTATTTTCTGTCAATTGTGTTGTAGTGAAATAGGTCTATGTCTGAGACCAGGGAAAACATTTCAAATTAGGAAGAATTATGTTTTTCCAGCAGTCACACAACAAAACGCTCACACAACCCAACCTTCAACAAATCCAACCCTCACATAACAAGAAACCAGACAGAGACTGCAGAGAGTTAGAGAAGGGAGAGACCAGATAGACCAGAGAGAGACCAGAGAGAAACCAGAGAGATATACCTGAGAGACCAGAGAGACACCAGAGAGAAAAGAGAGAGCAGAGAGAGATCCAAGACAGATCAACAACATGCCAGAGATACCAGAGCCAGACTAGAGAGTTATCAAAGAGACCAAAGAGAGACCAGAGAGAAACCAGAGAGAGACTAGAGAGAGACCAGAGAGAGACCAGATAGAGAGATTTGTCTGCTCCTGGGCAGAGATGGACAGAAAAACGTACTTCCTGAGGACGTCACTCCACTTCCTCCAGGACAGGAAATAGCAACTGGGATTTAAGACAATTGAATGTGTGAAGGTTTTCTTTATTTTTTCTGTCTCTTTTCTGTCAATTGTGTTTTATTGAAAGGAGTTTATGTCAGAGACCAGATTGGGGGGAAAATGAGTTAGAGAGAAGATAAACTTTGCAGTTTGTTCTTGCCTCTATGTATAGTTTATTACAAACACATTGCTTGTTATAATAACTAAACTTGTTTTTGCGTTAATAACTTACCACACTTTATGATGAGCCTGTTAAACAGTATACTAAACCTCTAATACATTCTGTTGGTTTTATAAAATGAACACAGTTTTTGCTCCATGGCAGTCTGTACATGTCTCCTTCCATCTTCTCTATTTCCATCAGACCATGAGCAGACAAAACAGAACCATGGTGTGTGTCTGTGTCTGTCTGTGTCTGTGTGTGTGTGTCTGTGTGTGTGTGTGTGTGTGTGTACCTTGGTACCACGTTATTAGAGACCCGCAATAACTGAATAGTGAATTGTGTCCCAGAGCACAATTTTCAGAAATGTTTTGTGCGACAGAGAACAAAAACACGAAGTGGTTTTGTGGAGCATGATTAACCCTGATATGAGAGGTTTGGATGAGCAAACCTACTGGATCAGCACAGCCACAGCCACAAGGCTATGTGTATTTGGGAATATGTGTGTGAGTGTGTGTGAGAATATGTGTGTGAGTGTCTGTTTGAGAGTGTATTTGTATGTGTGTGTGTGTGGGTGTGTGTGTATCCTCATATCCTCGGCTGCAGGAACCTACACTCATTTCCTCTGGAACAGAATCAAGACAGCGCTCTGCCCAGACGGGAAATACCTGGCATAGATGGCACACACACACTATGGACTGTACCCCCCCCCCCCCCCCCCCCCCACACTTACACACAGGCATGCACAAAAGCTCCTACGTGGACATGACACACAGGAGACAAACGGTGGCTGTCTTTCTTTCTTACATTACATCCAGCAGAGACTCTGCTCCCTGAGAGATCAGACTCTGGTGCCCTCTAGTGTTCAGATTGTGCAATAGCAGGTCCGGCTCCTTGCAGCCCCTCCTGTCAGTGCGAGTGCTTAAACTTAAGTTAAGTTTTACATACACGGTAGTAAATGTAACCTTAATGTAAAGTGTTGCGACGTGGTAGTTTATGTAACTTTAAGTAAAACGTTGCTGTGATTACAGGGTATTCAATGTTATTTCCATGTAAAGTGTTGCCCTCCAGCCTACTCACCAGCAGGGGACGCTGTGCACCCATGGTCAGCCTGCATGGAAACATAACAACTCAACTTCTTATGGCAGACAGTTTTATCCAAAGCATCATACAGCACGCGGGGTGATTTGAACCTGCAGGCCTCTTGATCTGAAGTCACATGCTCTAACCACTGAGCTCTACCCTCGCACGACTGTGTTTCTCCTGTCTCTTTGTCTACTTGTCCGGGTAATGAAAGCATGCTGTCAGCGTCGCCCAATCAGATCATCAGTGATCGCTCTTCATCTCTGGTGCCGTGACAACGACCTGTCATTTTTTCCATCCAACTCCATGGTGACGCCTGATTCCTATCGTTTTTTAGGTTCACCAGAAATCAATCAGTAGTTAGCAGGTTAATCAGTAACCAATCAGTAATCAGCAGATTCACCATTCACCATTTGCCAAGGAGCAAAAAGCTCTCAGGCAATACTGGGAACACTATGTACTTATTTTGCTGTCGGTTAGTAAAGGAATGCAGACAGAGCTGCACATATCTCTTCAATATTAGATCTGACCGTTGCAATGGATCTTGATTAAAAAAATATTACCAGCTCTTTGTATTCAAAGAGCTTTAGAGATAGCAAGTTTATTAAGAAAAACAGGATCTTTATGACATCAGGGAGTCTCAGGGAAATATGAACTAGAAACATGATTTAGCTTGAAGCAACATGAATATACTGGAGATCAAGACTTGGAAGCACATGAAACCAGAACTGAATGTACAAGCGTGTCCACCCATCCTCCCATGGTCAGCTCTCCATCTCCCCTTAGTCTCAGTACTTGGGAACCTCTCCCTGAAAAACAAACAGGGTTCTCTCAGGAACAGAACAGGGTTCTCTCAGGAATAGAACAGGATTCTCTCGGGAACAGAACAGGGTTCTCTCGGGAACAAAACAGGGTTCTCTCAGGAACAGAACAGGGTACTCTCGGGAACAGAAAAGGGTTCTCTCAGGAACAAAACAGGATTCTCTCAGGAACAGAACAGGGTTCTCTCAGGAACAAAACAGGGTTCTCTCAGGAACAGAACAGGGTTCTCTCAGGAACAAACAGGGTTCTCTCAGGAACTATAAGGTTATCTACGGAACAAACAGGGATCTCTCAGGTTCTCAATGGATTGGGGGCCCAACAGTGTTGGGAAGGATACTTTAAAAACATATTTCGTTACGTTACTCAATCTGAGTAACGTATTCTGAATACTTGGATTACTTGGATAACTTCCACATTGAACTGCATTTTAGGAATGCGGCCATCAAATCCTGCTTACTAAACGGAGTTTACCGAGGTTATGAGGGTTCTCTACGAACCATCGTTATTTCTTACGTGCGGTTTCCCAAACATTCTTGTAAGGAGAACCCTCGTATGTGTCTCTTAAGAACTACTTGAGAGTGGATGAGAGGTATGCTTTGGCCAAACATGGTACGTGAGTTTGCATCCCCCGTGCTCAAGGATCACAATGACTTACTTAGAGACTTGTTGCTCTTGTTGGTTAGTGGTAGCTGATTTAAACTGTTGTATTCTTTTTTTTGGTTACTTATATTTTTATTTTACTGTTGCTTGTCTTTTTCTACAGGTACACTTGCGCTTACAGATTCATGTTGTTTAAATTGTAACTTGCTAACTACATGCTCTTATGGTTTTTCCCTTTGGCACTTATTTTTGGGTTGTTCACAATGTGCACTTGTTTTGGCTACCTGCAATGCTTTGGGGCTATCTTGTTGTTATTATCAGTGACCTATGCACTTTGTAAAGCTCTCTCTTGGAAGTCGCTTTGGATAAAAGCGTCTGCTAAATGAATAAATGTAATGTAATGTAATGTAAATGTAATGTGATGGCCATGCATTGGCTTAGCCAATAGCATTGCAGAAGGAAAGAACAAGAGGCAATGACATGGGAGTGATCGATGTAGTTGTGTTTGTAGTGTAGAAACCACCAGATAGAAGTTCTGGGAAAATGCATGGAGTTGCCTTCATTTATTAAGGGAAAGAGTGAATAAACTCGTGAAACAGATAAGTATCGTAATGTAATCCATTGATTTCAACAATGTAACTGTATTGTAAATACCAACCATTTAAATTGTAACTGTAACGGAATACAGTTACCTATAATTTGTATTCTGAATACGTAACGCCGGTACATGTGTTCAGTTACTCCCCAACACTGGGGCCTATCACTTCTACAGCTGTCATCACATCATGCGCTGAGCGATGCCAAAGCAATCACACTCGATTTTCACAACACTATTTCATGTCACAATTATCCATTTTGTCCATTATGTTGTTTGCAGGATGTTATTGTCTCATGGCAGTTCTGGCGGAGGGAAGATAAGGCTGGATGTTGTACTTCATTCAGAAATCTCTAATGATGTCATTGAGCTGTTTGAGAGGAGGGAGGCTGGAGGCAGGGGGAGTCAGGGGCGTGGGATGGGGGAGGCAAGGGGTAGGGATGACACGGGAGGTCTTTATTTAGAAAGCATCAGGATGTTTTCTCTCCTACCGCGTCTCAACCTGAAGTCAGTCTCTTCCTTCCGGGAAGATCACTGACATCCATGAAGCTGACGTGGAGATAGACTCGCATTGGTTTGTTTATGCTGCCGAGGAACAGAACCTTTACGTGTCAATGCAGGAGCGGATGGTCCAGTGTGAGAGAGTATGTGTGTGCATGTATGTGTATGTAAGAGAGAGGAAGCATGTGTGTGTGTGTGTGTGTGTGTGGTCAGTACTAGACCAGTGAGTGTGTGACAAGCACAGCTGTGCAGGAAGGCCTTCGTAGGTTATCAGAGTTCTCACCGGACACTCATGCGTCACTTTGCTTTCCCTGTACGGCTGTATGTGTGTGAGCGTGAGAGAGAGAGCATGGGTGTGTCTGTGTGAGAGAGACGACACGTGTGTGAGAGTGTGTGTGTGTGTGTGTGTGTGTGTGAGAGAGTGAGAGAGAGTAAATGTGTGTGTGAGAGAGTGAGAGAGAGTAAATGTGTGTGTGAGAGAGAGTAAGAGAGAGTAAATGTGTGTGAGAGAGTGAGAGAGAGTAAATGTGTGTGTGAGAGAGAGAGAGTGAGAGAGTGAAAGAGAGTAAATGTGTGTGTGTGTTTTCTACACGTGTGTGAGTGTCTTCTATGCCTCCGGAAAAAAAACAGCGCGGAGAGGGACGGCATCCCTCAACTCAGAGACAGCAACACTCCGGAACAAAATTCCAACCAATCAAATCGGAAGATTGTTTATTCGTAGGAATCTTTGCTTGTCGAGAAGTCTGTTGTTGTCGTGATTCCCATGGCTTCCTGAGTGATGCTGTCAGAAGAACCCCTGCAAGGCTGTGAGGTCAGCCAGACGGCGCTCGCTAACACGGAGCAGAGAAAAGCTGGCTCTCGGTCCGGGGGACTGACACTGCAAGTGTCTGGACAGGACTTGCACTACAAAGTCCCTGGAAGTAGAGCTCTGATGGTGCAGGTGTGCGGGCAGGAAGAGATAAGGACCAGTGCAGGCGCTACAATAGAGTGTGCGAATGTGTGTATGTGCATGGCTGGTGTTTACATAGAGTACAATAGAGCATGTGTGCGTGTGTATGTGTGTGTGTGTGTACAGTATGATATATGTGTGTTTGCGTGTGTGTGTGTGTGTGTTTAGGTGGTGTAAACACTTCAGAGATGCTGCAGCTGGGAAGGAAGAGTGCTGACTTGGCAACAACAGGATGTGAGCACGAAGAGGAGAGGAGGAGAGGGCAGAGAGGGGAGCGGAAGAGAGGAGAGAGAGAAGAGAAGAGGAGAAAGGAGAGAGAGGAGAGAGACTCCTGAAGCTGTGCTGAGCTGTAGCCGAGGGCTCTCCTTAAAAGACATCAAATCAAAATGTATTTGTACAGCCCTTTTTACAAGCAATGTCACAGAGGGCTTCACACCCATAGAGCTGTCCCATAACCTTCAAACCCTAAAAGACATGCTCTGTAAGGTCACACGGTCTCAGTTCAGCAGGGTCCTAAATCCCAATTTAATTAGCTGGCTGCCGTCACCCCCTGGCCTCCACCCCCCACTGCCTCTTTCTGTCAGAGGGGTCATAAACAAAACGATAACTTGAAAAGGTTCCATGTCCCTGAGGTACGAACATCTCAAATAGTTGTGAGGAGCAGTTGGACTGATTTACGTTAGGATGCGATCAGGCCGAGAGAGCAGTCTTTCAGCTTGAAACGCTCATTAACTCAGCTGGAGATGATGGGCATTGTTTAAGCTCATGGGAATTGTCCTTGAATTACACAATGGATCAGTTTTTTTTGGGTTTCAGATATTAAATTGGAGAGTGCGCATGAAATGGAAAACACACGCTTGTTGTCTCTCTCTCTCTCTCTCTCTCTCTCTCTCTCTCTCTCTATCTCTCTCTCTCTCTCTCTCTCTCTCTCTGTCTCTCGGTGTCTCTCTGTGTCTCTCTGTGTCTCTCTGTTTTCTCTCTGTCTCTCTCTCTCTGTCTCTCTTTTAAAAAACTCAACTTCTCTCAAAAACACAAGCAGCGTCTGCCTAGGGCCCTGGTTGGGTAAGAATGTGCAGGTGTGCTCCACAGTGTGATGGTCCGTAAGAGAAGATTAGAAAGGAGAAGGTTAAACATGCTATTGCTACGCTACATTACTTCTTTCTTACTCGTTCTTACGAAACAATTTGTTTGTCATGCTGTCTGTCATGGCGCAGTAACTTGGGTCTGCCTGTCTTGGCTTGAACATTCTTGCAAAAGAGATTTCAAACCTCAATGAGCCCTTCATTGTTTGACAAAGCAAAAACGATACATTTGTCGTCTTCTCCTAGGGTTGTGAAGGAAATGTGTGATGGAGAACGTGACCATACCCTTTAATTTGTAAAGCCCTTTTTACAAGCAGTGTCACAAAGGGCTTTACAGATTAGCACAGATAAGTGCCCTATAACCAACCTAATCCCTCAGAGAAGACAAGCAGAAACACACAGAAATTGAGGAAACTTCTGGAGGATACCAAGAAATGTCTGGATTGGTAGTAATCACTCAGTCTTCTGAGAGGAGTCTGTAGGGGGCCCGCCCCCAGGCCCAGACTTAACTACTACCATCAGATGAGATGAGAAACCCTTTGTCTAGACAAATCACGGCTGACCTTTGTGCGCGAGTCAAATGTGACGTGGAACAGACAGCTCCATTATGTCGCTTGAATTCCCGGACAGGAGGCTTGTGAGAAGGTGAGGTTGGAGAGAGGACGGCAAGACAGGCTGACACCTCTGTCTGTCTCCCCCGGTCGGGTACCCCCCTCCCCTGCCGTCTGTCCCCCTCGCGTCCCAGACAGATGTGCTGACGATCACATGGGCCGAGGAGAGGAGAGGAGGAGAAGAGACCGTTCTGTGTTCTGGTTCTGTGTTCTGGTTCTGGTTCTGTGTTCTGGTTCTGTGTTCTGGTTCTGTGTTCTGTGTTCTGTGTTCTGTGTTCTGTGTTCTGGTTCTGGTTCTGGATCTGTGTTCTGGTTCTGTGTTCTGGTTCTGTGTTCTGGTTCTGTGTTCTGCGGGAAGACAACAGAGCCTGAGGTTCTAGAGTTCCACACCTCATGTCTCGACTGACAGTTTCACCCAGTTTCAACAGGTCCGGACCAGGCCTCTCCCCCCAGCTTCCCCTAGCATGCCCCCCCCCCCCCTCCCAGCCCCCGGGCCCCCTCTCCACCATAGGGTAACCATCCAGATGGCTAGTCCTGGTCCTGCTGTCTCCCTGCTGTGGGTCCTGTCATGCGTGTGCCGGCAGGTCTCCCTGTGCACCCTGTCTCCCGGCCGGCAGAGTCCGAGGACTGACCTGGGACCTCCAGGGACCCGTGGAGCAGATGGTGGAGTTCCCCCTGCTCAGTACTGTCCCCGCTCAGACCCCCTCGCTGGGTAGGCACGCCGGGGACTCTGTATTGTCCCTTTCCATGTTGTCTGTCTCACTTGTTGGTTAGTGGTAGCTGATTTAAACTGTTGTATTCTATTTTAGTTAATCCTATTTGTATTGCTTTCCTACAGGTACACTTGCACTTAGAGATTCATGTTGTGTAATTGTAACTTGCTTAACTACATGCTCTTATGGTTTCTTCCCTTTAGAACTTATTTTTTGGTTGTTCACAATGTGTACTTCTTGTTTTTGGCTACCCGCAATGCTTTGGGGCTATCTTGTTGTTATTATCAGTGACCTATGCACTTTGTAAAGCTCTCTCTTGGAAGTCGCTTTGGATAAAAGCGTCTGCTAAATGATTAAATGTAAATAAATGTAAATGTAAATGTCTGTAGCTTGTGAGGTGTGGAAACCCTTTGTTGCTTTTATGGATTCTGTCTTGTTGCTTTTTGTTCTATGTTGCTCTATCTGTATGCTATGTCTTGCTTGTCCTATGTTGCCCTGCTTGTGTTTGTTGTTTAATGACTGTTTGCATTGTGACTGTTTCTAATAACTTGTCCAGGGACTTCGGTTGAAAATTAGCCGGCTGGCTAAAACCGGCACTTTTTCTTATAACAGTGATTAATGTGCACTGTCCCTATAAAAATAAACGAAATAAACAAACAATAAACAACACCGCCCACACCTCCCACCACGTGACACTCACTGAGGGGTTGGGAACACACTTCTTGAGAACTGGATCTCAATTGACTTATCTGGCGATAAAGGTTAAATGAAAAAAGGATTCAAAATATCGTTCTTTTTGATACAAGCTTTCAATCGAAGCAAAAGGCCATTGGACAGAATAAGATCTCAGCTCGACATTTGCGTAAAAAAACATGTTTGAAGGAAAATAAATGTCACCACATAGTTGAAGTTATGCATCCATAACTTAAAAACTCGAATTTCACAACTATTCCCGAGGTCATTCAAGTTCCTGACCTCATTAGGAAGCCGTCATGTCTTCTCCATGGGGCAAACTAAATAAACACAAAGGGCAGTATGGCTGCAAAGTTACCGGACCCAGACCAGTGTCCACCATAATGGACGTAACTGAGTAGCTGGTTTCAGGAAGGTGGACTCTGTCCATTCGGGCTTTGACAAGCGTGAGGACATATAATCAGTGTGTTTTCAAGCCCAGGAAGGTCACAGCCATAGAGAGCAGGGAAACAGGAGCTGGAAACTTATCTCGAGCATTGTCACCTCACCGACCTGCAGCTGAATCTTTGATGAGTGGACGGGTGATATCTCCACGTTCCTGGAACCGCACCTAGCGGAAGGTTTCACCAGGAAAACCACAACCAGCAGAACGTTCCACCAAGAGAACCACACCCAGCAGAATGATCTAGAAGGAGAACCGTTAGTTCCACACCAAGCTCGAATACAGCAGTGTGAGCTGGCTACAAAGTTCAGCTTGGTTGTCATGGTGCCCTGGATAAAGCTGAACTCTACTGTTATCTGAAGCCTGAGGTGAGAGTTCAGAGGTCCCTTAAGCATAAATAATGACCCATTGCGTTGACATGTCTTGTCAATGCAGCTCAAAGCCCAAAGAGCAGCCCGCTCGCTGGCTGTCCTGCACGCTGCACTCCTGTAACCAGACTCCAACTGTCACCCAGCATCCTGTTACTCTGGAGCCGGGCTGAGGGATAGCAGAGGCAGGAGACAGAAGCAACTGGGGTCCTGGGAGGGGGGTGAGGGGGCAGAAAAATGTCTTTCAGGGAACTCTTACCACATGAGGAAGTGCCGCATAACTCATATAAATCATAACCACTCTCACCCTCTGTCCTCTGGTGCCCCCTCCCCCTCCCTCTCTACTCCCTCTCCCCTCCCCAGAAACCCCTGCCTTGCTGGGGCCTGCTAACTCACACACACCCTCACCCTACATCCCCTCCCTCCCTCCCTCCCCCCCGGCCTCGCTGCGGTCTGCTATCTTGGAACGTCTGCCAGGCTGGCAGGGGTCAGCCCTCAGGTCGCCGTCCCCTACCCCCGCTGGCTTCCTGAGCACCTGGGTGTTCGAGGGAAGTGGTGGTTGGCCACAGCTCCCCCCACACTGCAGCCACCCCCTGCCCCCAACACACACACGTACTAGCCCCCCTCCCCACCCACCACCGCCACCCCAACACCGTTAAACTGCTGAAACTCAAAGAGGAACATTCTCCAAATCAAAACAACAAGGCAGACATTGTCCATGACAGGGTAGAGCTGCACTCAGTCATGCAAGTCGCTCCTACAATCAGACAACTCCACTGGGAAGCGTGTGTGTATGTGTGTGTGTGTGCATGCATGTGTGTGTGTGTGTGTGTGTTAGCGTATGTGAGCATGTGTCTTTATATGCAGATGGGGGTCATCAAGCCATAGACTGGCCCGGCATTCAACGCTTGTCATCCAGCTCTGCACGTCAGATCCAGCTGTAGATAGTGTTGTTGTGGAATCACACAGGGTTAGCCATGAGCTATGACAGACTAAATTAGGGGTGCTAACAGGGTTAACTATATCAAACACTGGATACAACCAGGATGCACCCAAACATTATCCGCATGATTACATTAAAATGTAATTCAATCAGCTCACTTTCATCCAAAGCAACACACAAATAGCACAAACGTACAGCAGAAAATCAAGGCTAAGAAGTGCATAGTTCTAACGCTATTTCGATGGTCCGTCAAGGAATGGTCTGTGTTTACCAGGCATGGTGCATAGTGACCACATCTCAGCGACCAGGCATGGCACAACAGGGCAACCCTAGGAACTACAGTGCGGCAATAACATCTGGGTTAGAGTAGAACACAGACAAGACAGATGATCTGCAGAGTACCTTAAGTCCGGAAAACTGGTCACGGTCTGGGATCAGATTTACCCGAGGCTACGACTTCTGCTAAGGTCATTGACCATTTTAGGGGCAGCATTCTAATGCAGGGGGACCTTCATAGTAACCAATTGAAGTCATTACTAATTATTGATTCAAGTGTAATTTGCACAACAAATGAATCTGTTCACATTATTTATTTGGCAGACAATTTGATTAGACAATTATATTATTTTCCTGCTAAATATATATTTGTTATCTCCATCCACCCCTCTACCAATCTTAAACAGGCTAGCTAAGTTTACACCAACCAGGAACAACATCCACACCTGCATGAATGACAGGAATACACCAAACATTGCTAACAGTGAGACTGTGTGTTTCTGAACTGTGTTTAGTCATGGGTACATAACTGCGATCCATGTACAGTACTGTACGTCTGTCTCTCGGCTCTGATCAGGACTTGGCTGTGATCATTGGGGCGTGTGCAGGCTGGCTGGCTAACATTCCCATCTGTCTTTACTGACAGATGAAGCTCGGAGCGAAGGAGCACAGAACACCTACCCCTTCATTCAGTCCGGCTGTCCCAAGACCACACTTCACATTCCCCTCCATCACCCAGGTCCAGATGGAATCTCCAGCTGGTTCGTCTGTCAGAGAGTGGCTGTGAGGCTGCGAAGACCTCCAAAGATGGTGAGTATGGTTTGATTAACAAGTAAATCATGCTACACTAATACCTGACGGACATCTAATTGTTCCTCCAGGCTCAAGCTGAGGTTGGGTGATGGAGATCTGCAGGCTGGCTGAAGGGGACTTCCAGGTTGGGTGATGGAGATCTGCAGGCTGGCTGAAGGACGCTTCTAGGCTGGGTGATGGAGATCTGCAGGCTGGCTGAAGGGCGCTTCTAGGCTGGGTGATGGAGATCTGCAGGCTGGCTGAAGGGCGCTTCTAGGCTGGGTGATGGAGATCTGCAGGCTGGGTGAAGGGGACCTTCAGGCTGGGTGAAGGGGACCTCCAGGCTGGGTGAAGGGGACCTCCAGGCTAGCTGAAGGGGACCTCCAGGCTGGGTGATGGGGACCTCCAGGCTGAGTGAAGGGGACTTCCAGGCTGGGTGATGGAGATCTGCAGGCTGGGTGAAGGGGACCTTCAGGCTGGGTGAAGGGGACCTCCAGGCTGGGTGAAGGGGACCTCCAGGCTAGCTGAAGGGGACCTCCAGGCTGGGTGATGGGGACCTCCAGGCTGAGTGAAGGGGACTTCCAGGCTGGGTGATGGAGATCTGCAGGCTGGGTGAAGGGGACCTCCAGGCTGGGTGAAGGGGACCTCCAGGCTGGGTGAAGGGGACCTCCAGGCTAGCTGAAGGGGACCTCCAGGCTGGGTGATGGGGACCTCCAGGCTGGGTGATGGGGACCTCCAGGGTAGGTGAAGGGGACCTCCAGGCTGGGTGAAGGGGACCTCCAGGCTGGGTGAAGGGGACCTCCAGTAAACCACCCAGGTCATCAGCCCACACTGAGGAGACAACACCACACCTAACACGGATGTAAAACAAATCCGAAACATGACCTGCAGACACAAATACAGACGTGAAGCCACTGAATCAGACACCGAAGTCCAGCAGTCACAAAATCGGAGTAAAAGTTGCTGATGTTTTGGGGGTTGTGAGGCCTTACTGAACCCAAAGCAGCCTGACATGCGGATCCCGTGCGTTCAGAACAGCAGGTGGCTGTAGCTTGACGAGGCCTGTGTGTCTCATTCCGGACCACTCGCCAGTCTGAGTCATGAACGCATTCATTCAGCTCAGCTGCAACGGTGGGATTTCCTGCCCGTCTTGTCGAAGGCCTTTGGAGGCAGAAACAATAGAGGCCAGGCCTCCCTCGAGAGACTTGTGGTGGAACTCTGGCTTGTCCTGTCCTGTAATCTGTCCCCAGGCTAATTGAGGTTCAGATCCCACCACCACACAAGATAAAATTCCCGCTCCAATTTCTAGCCAAATCAAACTGTAGAGCTCTTTTTACCACAAGCAGAGCTTCATTCACGCCCCCACTCCTAGATCAGATTTAGGATCCTCCTCGTTCAGGTGGTGTGGTCATCTGTGGAGCCCATGTTTGCTTTGTCCTTTGTAAAAAAGGACGACACAACCGAAACTTGATTTGATTCTACAGTACATTAGGTTCATATCCCCCACCACGACGACATTGCATCACAGCTCAGTGAACCACCAATCAGAGGCCTAGTAGGTTTCCGTGACTACGCTCCAGGGACAACCTGCTCCGTTTGGGCACAGATGGCTGGCAATATGCCTCCAATCTACCATGAGACTGGACACATCAAGCAGCTTCAGCGCATTCAAAAAGTCACCCTAATAATGAATGGGCAGGCTCTGTCTTGATCTTGTCACTTCAGTTCAGTTCATTTCATCGATGATTATTCCCAAAATGGTCAACTGAAACATTTGTAAGATTTGAAAAACGCTCATGCCAAAACGATTGAACATGTCTTTATTTAAATTAAACATGAGATGCAACTTGTCGTTTGTATGCGTAATAAACACATATAGCCTCATTGGTCACTTAAATATACAGCAAAATGCACACAATTGAGGAAAGCCTATTCTGTATGACCTGTCTAGAACAACCTGCTGTAACCAGAGGAGAGGCCTGCTGTACACCGAGAGGATGGTTCAGTATCGTCAAATATAGATTTACGGTAGAATTCAACTTTGTTTTAAGGTGAAATGATGTGACATTTTTGTACAAGGAAAATGATGTGTCACTGAAGATAAAAGCCAGATCAACACTTTACATTATCGTCCATGGAACTACAAAGCAATACCTATGGTAACAACTCTGTAGGCACATAAGGAACTGCTATGGTTTTCTATTTCATTACAGTAAAAGTTAATAGGCATGTAAAAACTGGTATTTTGTGTAGGTTGGGCTTTGCAGGGCTGAGTGGATGTTAACATTGACGTTGTTTGGTAAAACAACCTTCAACTGCTCCTTTCCAACATCCACTCATCACTTCCAGCCCGTCCCTATAATGTGTCTTCTTACTCTTTAGTAATAACTTAGACCACTTACACTTAATCTAACTTAATCATATAGCAATTCATATGTACCATGTTTTTCCAATAGGTATTGCTATCTATTTACATGGTACTTTATATAACCTTAACATAAAGTTTTTGCCAGAGGCAGTAATATAACATTATGGGATAGGCTGTGTACTACAGGCTGGTTGTTAGGAGTTACATAGATGTACCATATCATATGAAAACAACACGGATAAAACACTGCACCCTATACACATTCATATTTACAGAACATAGCTCCAGGGAGAAGATCAGGGAGAACGTTATGATTAGGATTCATTTTGTGGCACCTCTGATTTACAAATGGGACACACGTACACGCACATTTCTCTCTCATACACACACACACACGCGTGCACATAAATGAAACAAAGAAGCATACATACACACACACGGACACACACGTATTCAATCAGAGACGTCCCCAGGTGCTCTCCACAACAAGCCAGGATGACTGAAGGGGAAGTCCTGGTTCGGGGAGTCTGGACAGGCAGACCTCCGGCTGGGGCACGCTGAAGCCAGAGTTCCTGGCAGGAAGCAGCTGGAGGCAGACGAGAGAAGCTTCTGGAAAGTCGGCGAGTGAGGGATGAGGGGGTAAGGGGAGCAGGGAGAGAGGACTACTGTAATCTGGCCTTGTCTCCATAGACACCTGAGCCATGATAACCATGACAACCCGCGGAATTCTACTGGCTATATATTTGAGCAGCACGCTGTCTTACAGTAAAGCTTATGATTGGTTTCCCCCCTGCACAGCAAGTCCCCGATTGGCATCTTAAATTAGCTCGAAGCTTCCTATTGGCTGAAACGGAAAGACAGAAGGGGCCCGTGTGACTGGACGACCAAACTGAAATTACAGTCACCATAGTTACCCTCCATAGTTACCCTCCAGAGTTTCTGATTGACCTCTAATAGGCAGGGAGGGACAGGAGAGTACGTGTGAAAGTGTGTGGTAGTGTGTAATGTGTGTACTGTAGGGGAGTGTGTAGGTCTATAGGTGTGTGTGCATGTGTGTATAGGGGGATATAGGAGACTGTAGGAGAGTATCATCGTGTGGGGGTGTCTGTGAGAGCGCGTAGGAATGTTTAGGAACGAACGTACCTGCTCAAAGAGTGTTGTAAACAAGGGGCCTCCGATACAAGAATCCGTATTTACACATTTACAAAGTGTCCCCTGCAGCCAGCGTTCTGAAGCTGTCTTAGAGACAGGGAGAAGGAGCATGGGGAACATAACTAGTGCTGCTTAAGTGTCTCTCACACGGTCTCCCAACCGCTTACATCTCACATACGGTTGAACCACCGTTAAACGCTTAGCCGAGGAAAGTCTATACACATATGCATAGATAGACACACTAACACTGCAGTACCTTCATCCCTGATCCAAACAGCTTGGAAACACCGGGGATCTGAATACGTCTGAACACACCTTACATTGCAGACCCCCGGCTCAGCAACACTAGCTGAAGCATTTGACTCGTGAAATATCAGACACAATAGTTCTTCATACAACCATAGAAGTGAATGTTTGGAATAATAATACTGACAAAAGTTCATGCAGTGGAAGCAGCCAAGCTAGATGACAGTAGAATCTCCGGGTTATTCAAATGCGAAGACGATCACTTTTCCATCTCCCAAGGATTCCTTTAAATGCAACAAAACGCCTCTTCAGAGTAATATGAAAACAGGGGTGGTGGAGCGGGAGCTGGGGCAAGGGGTGATTTGTGGATGGACAGGAGAGATGGATAGTGAGATAGTGGTCAGGGGCAGAACAGTCTTCCAGGGGAGCCCCAGTCCTTGCTGGCCAGACTTCCAAGTCTGGGCAGGGTGCTGGCTGTGGAGCAGGTCCCTCTGCAGGTCCAGTCAGTACAGAGTGAGGGGGGGAGGTGGCCTAGGAGCAGCTTGGTGCAGGCACTTTGAGGGGCAGCCCTGGGTCAGGGTTGGGGTCCTTACACTCTGTGGGCCCTGAGGCCGGTCTCCTCCAGGAACACCACGTCGTGGAAGAGGAGGGGCTGGGAGGACACGTTGCTGCTGCCCGCCGAGTTGAGGCGCCGGAGCGCTGCATTCTGGGTAGTCTGGTCCTCAGGCGTGCTCGGCCCCGTCCCAGCATGCACTGGGAACTTGGAGCTGAAGTTCAGATAAATCTACAGAGAGAGAGAGAGAGAGAGAGAGGGAAGAGAGGGAGGGTTGGCATCTATTCTAAAGACAGTTCAGCTCCGCCCACATCACCTCAGCAGATCCTAGCTGGGAGACTGGAGAGGCGAGGTGTGGATGAGAGTAAAGGGAGGAGGGGTGGGCACAGAGGGAGGTGGGGGAGGCGAGGTGGGGAGGAGGAGAGTGGAGGAGGAGGGGTGAGAGAAGGGTGAGGTCACCTACGTGTTTGGTGGCATCAGACAGCTGCTGTTCAATCCTCTCCACCACGTCCCTAAAGGGAGGTCTCTGCACTGGGTCAGCCTCCCAGCAACACCTCATGATCTGGTACCTGCACACACACACACACACACACGGATGAAACATATCTGCTCCAAGCTGCTACAGTTGATTTTTTTCCTGTAATGTTTGAGTGAATGTTCAAACTCAAAGTTAAAATAGACCCCTTTAGAACTTTCAACCTTTCAAAAAACCCAAACCAGAGCAAACGCTGATGTCAGGCAACATTTCCAATTATGCAAAGTATGGACTTCATATTTTGTGGAGTTCAACCTGCATGTCACAAAGTTTCTGTTTTTGTTTGATACATTTTCAATTAGCAGCTCTCATCTCCTTACTTTCCTGGCTTTGAATGAGCCATCTGCTGATATTCCGTGTACCCAAACCCTCACACACTCATGCACCCACACATGTCTCCCTCTGCTCTCTCTCTCTCTCTCTCTCTCTCTCTCTCTCTCTCTCTCTCTCTCTCTCTCACAAACACGCACACACACACACCCACACACTTTCACGCGCACGCACGCATACAGACACAGCAACACACACTAACACACCAAAACAATCTTACATTTCACTGGGAGCAAACTCTGGTGCCTCCATTCTGTATCCTTCCTTAATCAACTTGTAGAACTTTGAATCCACCGGCATACCTGGATATGGACTGCTTCCTGTGTGACAGATAGGAGATGTCAATGAACTACACAAACACAAACACACACACACAGGTAGGGCACACCTTACCTAAAGAGAAGATTTCCCAGAGCAGGATTCCGTAGGACCATACATCGCTCTCGAAGGTGTACACACACTCAAAGATACTTTCCGGAGACATCCACTTGACAGGGAGGCGAGCCTGAGCAAAACAAACACCATTACACACCACACACACATCACCCACATCTGCAGTCTCCCATGATCACACCCCATCCCACACACCTCCATACCCAGAGAGCTCTTGTTGAAACACCTTCACATCTTTCTCTGGTGCAATTATTAGAGATATCACTCGACATACACAGTGCACACACACACACACACACAGTTATTACTCCTGCCCTCCCCTCAGAGTAACATATCCCGTTAGAGAACATAACACCAGTCAGAGAGAACCTGCAGGCTTCAGATTGTCTTGGGACTTGATGGATTGGTGAAACACACGTGTTGTTGTTCACGTCTCACTACCTCATCCCAGGAATCTCTGACATTCCAGAAAGATACATACTGAGCTGCGGGCAGTTCCCCCCCCCCCCCCGGACAGGTGGGACACCTGACTGGGTTTTCCAACGTACACTATGAACCTTTGTGTTTTGGTTTGTGAAAAGTATCAATCTTTAAAAAATACCATATGACAGAGCTATTTGACATGCTACATGTATGGAAATGTAATTATTTGGCCTGTTTCCCCCCCAAAAAAACTAGCCTGCCACCCAGCTCACTGACCTGGGTATCATGGCTAATGCTATGAAGCGAGAGTGAAATGCTAGTGTGGCCCGTGGTCCCTCAGAGCGAGCTGTCCCTCAGAGCTAGCTGTCCCTCAGAGCGAGCTGTCCCTCAGAGCGAGCTGTCCCTCATAGCTAGCTGTCCCTCAGAGCTAGCTGTCCCTCAGAGCGAGCTGTCCCTCAGAGCGAGCTGTCCCTCAGAGCTAGCTGTCCCCTCAGAGCTAGCTGTCCCTCAGAGCGAGCTGTCCCTCAGAGCTAGCTGTCCCTCAAAGCTAGCTGTCCCTCAGAGCGAGCTGTGCCTCAGAGCGAGCTGTCCCTCAGAGCGAGCTGTCCCTCAGAGCTAGCTGTCCCTCAGAGCGAGCTGTCCCTCAGAGTTAGCTGTGCGGCAAACACACTCACGTTTCCTTTCACCACATAGTTTGAGTCGGTGGTGATGTCTCTGGCCAGGCCGAAGTCACAGATCTTGGCCACCCTGCCCTGAGTCAGCAGGATGTTCCTGGCAGCCAGGTCTCTGTGGATGCACTGGAAACATACACACACACATGCACACGCACACACACATGCATATCAGCTTAGTGCTGGAATACCCTGGCTGGAAGTCTTGCATGTGTTGCTGTGTGCTTTACACGCAACTCTCCGTGTGTCTCGTGTGATCTCGGTCTACTCCCGAATGCGCGTGTGTTCATGAGTTGCAAGTGTAGCGTGTGTTACTGAAAGAGTGTGCTCTGTGGTTGTTTTGTGTGTCGCTGCACGTGTCGGAGGTGTTTGAGAGAGAGAGGCGTGCAGGTGTGGACTCACGTTCTTGGAGGCCAGGAAGTCCATGCCTTTGGCCACCTGGTAGGAGAAGCTGAGCAGGTCCTCTGTGTCCAGAGACTGCCCATCCTCCAGAAGCATCTCACTCAACGCCTCAGCCTCACCACAGGAGCCTGGAGAGGGAATGGGAGAGAGGGGATGGGAGAGAGGGGGAGAGGTGACGGGAGAGAGGGGGAGAGGGAGAGAGAAAGAGAGGGAGAGAGAAAGGAAGAGAGGGGGAGAGAGGAGAAGGAGAGAGAGGGGGAGAGAGGGAAAGCGAGAGAGAGCGAGAGAGCGAGAGAGAGAGGGAGAAGGAAAAGAAGATGGGGGGGAGAGAGGAGGGGCGAGGAGACACCGAGGGAACGAGGGGGGGTAGGAGAGAAAAATAAATCACAATTAAATGTTGATTTATTTTCCTTCAATGTGTATTTTACCACAGTTAAGCAACGCGTGAGAAGCATAGGAGGATGTGCCACGTGAAAGTATGCACTGGAGTAAAGTGCCATATGCGTGCCTGTACTACAGTAAACATGAGTGAGAGGCGTAGGAGGAAGTGTCTTGCCGTGTACGGAGCGTCTCTTCTCGGAGGAGGAGGAGCCAGGAGGCACGGTGCCAGCGACAGAGGGCCTCATTGACATGTAGCCGTTTCTACTGGCGTCTCTGAGGGGGGAAATGAGCAGTTAGCCTGGCTTCATCTCCCTGTGCTGTCCCAGCGGCCTGGCCGTCCTCTCACTGCTCACTGACCCCCTCACCTTGACGCCCCTCCCCTGGATGCCCTGCCCCTCTCTTTGTCTCTCAGCCGGTGTCATTCAGGACACTGTCGTCACTCACAGTCCTCCCTCTCAAACCGCTGGAGGGACTTTCCACTCTCAATGCCAGACAGGCACTGGAGCATAGGACAGACCGCAAACACACACACACACCTTTTATGCACACATACGCACCTCCTCTGTACACACACACACCTTGTATACACACACACTCAAGTCTGTTTTGGTGCATCTTGTGGGGACCCACAATTCAGTCAAATTCAAAATTGTGTTCTCCCTAATCTTAACGTAATTCTAGCCTTAGCACTAATTAAAAAACCCTTACCCCTAGAAATACTATTGAAGTTCCCCAAGAAAAGATCCTTAATAATGAAATATTCCCTTAGTTTACTATCCTTTGGGGACATCTGGTTTTCACAACAACAGTTAAACCAACACACACACACACAGTCGTACCCAGCAGCCTCTCTCTGCAGGAGGATGTTCCTGTAGTAGCAGTCGTCTCCCAGCTTGGAGCACAGGAAGTACTCTCTCTTCCTGCGCAGGAAGTTGAGGAGATCTCCGAAGCAGCAGTACTCTGTGATGACCAGAGTAGGACCTGAGGACAGATGGACAGGAGTCACACACACGCACAGACCTTGCTCTCTCTCACACACACACACACACACACACACACACACACACACACACACACACACACCTTTATCTCTCACACACACACATAGATGTCATACACACTCACACAGAGAGCTCATACACACACACCTCCTATGCATGCACGCAGAGACACCCCCCCTCCCAAAGGAGGAGCTCCTCAGCCTCACCTCCAACAGTGCAGGCTCCCAGCAAGTTAACAATGTTTATGTGGTTTCCTAGGTAACTCAGGACCTTCAACTCCGACATCAGAGCCTCCTTCTCTGTGGCATGGGCACTGGCTGTGGACACACATACACGCTACGTGAACACACACAATAGGCACTGGCTGTGGACACACATACACGCTGTGTGAACACACACACACTATGTGAACACACACACAATAGGCACTGGCTGTGGACACACATACACGCTATGTGAACACACACAATAGGCACTGGCTGTGGACACACATACACGCTATGTGAACACACACACACGCTATGTGAACACACACACAAACTATGTGAACACACACACACGCTATGTGAACACACACACAAACTATGTGAACACACACACGCTATGTGAACACACACAATAGGCACTGGCTGTGGACACACATACACGCTATGTGAACACACACACACACTATGTAAACACCCACACAATAGGCACTGGCTGTGGATACACACTCACTATGTGAACACACACACACACGTTGACAATTTCTTCACACTGGAATGTGTATATTTACTCAAAATGTTTGAGTATATTGTTAAAAGGTTTACAGTGGTAAAATATGATTGCAATAGAAAATGATGTAGTTAAATATTAAACAAATGTCAGTTGTGTAAATATACAAAGGTTTTGTGGCTTTATCATAACTTGTTTTCTTTCAGGGTAGAAATCTGTCTTACGTTTCAGCATTTTGACAGCAACTGTCATCACAGTGTCAGCTTTTGAGAGTCCGTATGCTGTCGCTTCCACTACCTTCCCAAAGGCTCCGGAGCCAAGAGTCTTGCCTGAGGGCATGTATACACACAGACACACCAGATGCACACACACACACACACACACAGACACACAGGCACACACCACACACACGCACAGTGTTAACAGCAGGGTGTGAGGGCCCTGGGGCGAGCCAGCAGGAACCAGGACATGCGGGATCCTGCTCAGGAGGGCCAGCATCATTAACATACACGCAGTGCAGGTTTGCCTCTGGCTGCTGCTGTTACCAAGCCGAGAGGAGGGAGACCAGACAGGGAGAGACACGGGGGGGGATGGGGAAGGCTGGGGGAGGGGGGGGTAGACAAGGACAACTAATGGGGACGGAAGGAAGGGGGCGGGTGAACGGAAGAAACTGTGGGGGGGCGAGGGAGACTGGGAGGAGTGGACGGAAGGGAGGAGGAGGGGCAAGGAGAGACGGGGGAAGGGGGAGGAGGGGGAGGGGGGGGGGGAACTCACCAAAGCGCAGCTTGTCCCTGGGGAACTCCCACTGGTGGTCATACGGAAGCTGGGTGGGGTCAATGTACACGTAGTTGTTTCCATGGATACCTTCGATGACCTTCCACTGGATCTGGTATTTGGGTTTCTGGGGTGAAGGGTCAGGGATCGAGAGCAGAGGTGAAAGGTCAGGGTTAGAGAAAGGAGGTGAAGGGCAAGATGTGGAGAAGAGCAGATGGTGACATCTCCATTTAAAGCTACAAAAATTAAAATGGGGCATCATAGCTATCTGCTGGGTCTGGGATGTATTGGTCTGGACTGAAATTATGATGCCTGGTTTCCTGCTGTACTTTCTGTGAGTACTATATGTCACTTGGGATGTGAAGCGTCTGCTAGGCGTATAACATGTAAAAAGCTCACAGCTAGAGTACCTACCTGCAGGTATTTGTAGATGAGCATCATGAGGACAAGGCAGAGGATGGCAGCTGCAGACACGAAGCCCACCAGCAGGGGAGTAAAGAGATGGTGAGGCACCATCCTCTCTGTAGAGGGAGAGAGAGAGAGAGAGATAGGGAGAGAGGGGAGAGAGAGAGAGAGAGAGAGGGAAGAGAGAGAGAGAGAGAGAGAGAGAGAGAGAGAGAGAGAGAGAGAGAGAGAGAGAGAGAGAGAGAGAGAGAGAGAGAGAGAGAGAGAGAGAAGAGAGAGATAGGGAGAGAGAGGGGGGGAGAGAGAGAAAGAGGGAGGGAGGGAGGGCAGAGAGAAGTGGAGAGAGAGGTGGAGGGAGGGAGGGAGGGAGAAGTGGAGAGAGAGGTGGAGAGAAACAGGGAGATAGAGAGAGAAAAAAAGAAATACGGGGAGATAGAGAGAGAAAAGGGTCTGAGTTGTGATGTCGGGACTGTCTGCCCTGACAGAGAGACAGCTCTGTCTAGCAGCCCAGAGCCTCAGAGTAAGAGTCAGAAGCTCCACCCAGGGGAGCTGCGCCAACAGAATGAAACAAACGCACTCCCTGGTCCTGACGTACGGTCGTTAAACTGATAAGGGCTGTGTGCTATATCACGGTGAACTGATGACAACCCTGAGCCCAACAAAACAATCCTGTTAGAACCCCTGTCTGAGGTAGGCCTGGGTCTGCCAGTCTTAGTAGCTTCCTGCCATGTCAGTGAATAGGTTCATTTAACCAGTGTTTGTCTGTTTGTGTGTGGGCGTGCTGTGTTATTGTTGTGCTCCTCTGTACAGCCGGTGTAATAAATAAGCTGTTTAGCTCTAAGGAGCTTTCTCTCCATATCAAACCTGACAATGCAGAGTCTGCAGGAAGTAATCCTGACTGAACCTGTCAGCTCCCCACGGCTCCCTGCAGCTCTCTGACTACAGCAACACCCCCCCCTCCAACCTTAACCCTCCAGCCAATGCAACACCTCCAGCCAACCAACCAGCCAATACAACAATTTCTGCCAGTCAGCCAGACAATATAACACCTCCAGCCAGCCAATACAAAAACTCCAGCCAACCAGCCAATCAGCTAGCCAACACCTCCAGCCAGACCAGGCAGCAATCCAGTCAGTCCCCCAGCAGCCTAGTCACCCACCCAGCCACCAAATCAGCCAGCCATACCAGTTAGTCAGTGAGCCAGCCAGCCAGGGTTGCATTTCCCGATAACGATGGATCGTAGCAACGATCGAGCAAAAAACTAAACCAACGATATTTCTTACGTGCGTTTCCCAAACGTGCTCGTAAGGAGTAGGCCAATCTATACACTTTCAAAAACGACGAAATTTTCAAGAGACACTTTAGCTACGTAAAACTAAGATTCGTCGTACGATACATTCTATGATCAACTTGGGCTTACGACGCTTTCGGGAAATGCAGCCCAAACCAGTTAGTCAGTCATCCAATCACCCAAGAGAGGAGCAAGTCAAACCAAGCCTGGGATCAGGTCACTTTGGGACATTCCTCACTGGCTCCCTGGCGGCACAACTAGCCTCCCAGAATGCCCACCCACAAGCCCACTGTGGCCTCCAACCTCCCCCTCCCCCCTCGCCCTCCCCCTCCGCCACACTGTTGCTCCCCTGGTGTGGCCTCCCCTCCCCTCCGCCCAGACCTCCATAGAACCCCTGCTGCTACTGCCAGGGAGCCAGTGTGCTACTCAGTGGATTAACAGGTTGTTCTTGGGATTTGCAGTTGACGGGTGAACGAGGATGCAGCAGAGATGACTGTGGTGACATGCTGACAGCGGGCGGTCACGCTTCTGGTATCTTTTCTTTGTCAAGGTTTACACAACAGGATTACAGCCTGGATCCGTGTCAAACAGTGTGGGTCCCCGGGTAGAATACACGTCAAACAACAAGTCTCAATCCTTTGTTTTCAATCTGTACGTTGCTGGACGTAGTGTAGATGGTGAAGATGGAGGACCAGGTTCACATCACCTGTAGCTTCTGGTCTGACCAGGTTAACATCACTTGTTGCTTCTGGTCTGACCAAGTTGTCAGTGCAGGATTACGGATGTTTGGAGAGAGGGAAGGCAGAGAAAGTGTGGAGAAGCAGGAAACTCTCCTTGCATTGTGACCTTGTCAGAGATGTTGACAGTGCACGTAACATTAATCCCAAGGTGGGGATCTGCAGAGGATTAACACTGAAGTTTAAAAACAACATGAGAGACAGGCTGACGCCAGGACCCCCCCCCCCTCACCAGACCCCTTCCCCCCTGCCCCCCCAGACCACCCTCCCCCACCCCCCCCAAACACCCCCGCCCCAATCCACCAGCTCCAACAGACTCCTCTACAAACCCCCCCCTTTGCCCCATTCTCCCTTGTTTACCCCCTCCGGACACTCCCTGGACCCCTCCACGTTTGTGTGTGTGTGTCTATCTATGTGTGTGTGTGTGTGTGAATGTGTCCAGTACGGTTGTGTTTGTGTGTACGGAGTGTGCATGTGTGTGCCTGCATGTGTGTTAGACTCACCGCTGATGGAGAACAGGGTGTATGCTTGCTCCCCCTCCACAGTGGCCACACACTCCAGGGTGCTGAACCTGCCTCGGCTGACGTTCAGACGGCTCTCCACCTCCGTCTTCCCGAACATGGGCCGGAACACCGTCACCGTGACTACGTCCTGCTGCTCCTCTGTGGCGTTGAGCTGGTGGGAGCACCTGGGGTGGGGGGGCGGGGGGGGGGGAGGAGGGTTAGGACTGTCAGAACCTGCACACCTGGGGAGGGGGGGGGAAATGTACATGGGGGGCGGGGCTGTGTGCCTGGGGGGGCGTGGTTAGTGTGTGTGTGTGTGTGTGTACGTGTGGCGTGTGTGTGTGTGTGGGGGGTGCGGGTAAGGGTTGCTGAGCACGCATGACTGACCTTCTCAGGGTCTTTGACGGTTTCTGTTGCGTCAAAGTGTTCTAGCATGTCAAGTCAGAATCATGTTGTGTACTATCACAGAGGTTACTGTGTCTGTGTGCACGGCTTCCTAAGTCCGCTTGATAATAATTCAAAATGACTGGATAATGATTGGGTAATCGCCTGTGACTAACTGCCTGGGATTGGTGCTGCTATGGACACCAGGTAGTCCTCCTACATGTTTACCATGACTCACTGTTACTTTCCTAGGTACAGGATGTACTGCTATTACCCATCTCAATATAGTCCACCAATCACAAGTCACGCCTGTCCAGTTGCCCAGTGCAACCTCCTATCAGCCTCTACACCGTCCCTTAACTTTGTCTCCAGGACTGGGATGCTCCTGCCCCAAGGAGCAACCTGAGCAGCTAAATCGACTTACCTGGAGAGTTATCTGAACAGAAGTCAACTGAAATCTGACCAATTTATTGAGGAACGGTCACCTGAGCAGGAGTTAGTGAGAGCGTCTCACCTCATGTACGGCTGCTCGCAGTAGAACCATGTGATCTGGGGAGCGGGGAACCCCTCTGCGACGCAGCGCACCTGGCCGTCCACCGGTCCCTCGTGAGACACGATCTCTGGCTTACCTGGGGGGGGCAGAGGAACGGCGCAGGGAAACATCAGAAGAACATCACAGCAACATACTGAAGCCAGTCCAGCCCCCCCTGTCTGGAATATCAGCACGGTTGCCGGGCAACAAAGAACTTTTTGTCGTCCCACTTACTGATGACGTAGACGGTGAAGGAGCGGTTGACACTGGCATCGCCGTTGGAGGCGGACAATGTGTATACTCCGCCCTCGGACATCTTCAAGCGCACCAGCCTCAGCTTGCTCTGGTACCTGTGGATAAGCACGAACATGAACTTCTCAGCTCACGCATGAACACACAACTCACTGAGAACTGGCTGCTGGCAGGTCTAGCTGTGCACTAGCTAGCTGTGTACTAGCTAGCTGTGTACTATCTAGCTGTGTACTAGCTAGCAGTGTACTAGCTAGCTGTGTACTAGCTAGCTGTGTACTAGCTAGCTGTGTACCAGCTGAGGCTCTCTGAGGAGCTTGCAGCATTACAGCAAAGCTCTGTTTGACCCCCGAGTCCAACAGCAGGGGGGCATTCTGCTCTCCACATCAGTCCCTCCAGCAACACTGGGAATGTTTCACCTCACTGAACGCGCCCCAAATCTTTCACTTGTTTTTCAGCTGCTAATTGCTCTCTCAGGCAGCCTCACACTGGCCCCGACCTCACTGCAGGACTCTGTGGTCCTAATGAACTCATGGTGTAACTCTCTCCTCCCCTCTTCTACCCTCTCCTCCTCTCTGTCTACTTTCCTCTCCTCCTTTCCCCCTTCTCCCCTTCTCCTTCTCTCCTCCTCCTCGTCTCCCCTCCCTCTGGTTCTTCAGCAGGTCTGGAGGGAGGCAGCATGTGATAGACCATCATCAGCCTGCCTGACCCAGGGCCAGCTGGACCCCGAGGTGTTACATTTCAGCCTGAGGGTGTAATGAACACACACAGCCATGTGGTATGGCCTGTGTGTGTGTTTGTCTCTCTCTGTGTGTGTGTGTGTGTGTGTGTGTGTGTAGGGTCTGTGGTAGGGACTGTGTATGTATGGGCTTGTTTAACTTTTCTTGTTGGAAGTTTGTTTAATATAACAAAGTCCCTGTGGGTTTGAAAGAAAGACAGTGTGTGTACAATGTGTGCGAACACCCTTGGCTATGTGGTAAGCATCTGCGTGTTTGTGTGTTTAAGAAAGAGGAAGAGACAGCAGTGAGCGTGTACATGTGTGTGCACCTGTGTGTGTGTGTGCACCTGTGTGTGCGTGTGTACCTGTGTGTGTGTGTGAGTGTCTACCTGTGTGTGTGTGCGTGTGTATCTGTGTGTGTGTGCGTGTACCTGTGTGTGTGCGTGTGTACCTGTGTGCGTGGTTGAGCGTGGTGATGACGTGCTCCGAGGTGTTCTTCAGCCTGTGGCTCATGAAGCTCCAGGTGAGGATGTGAGGCTGGGGGTAGGCCTCCATCTCCACCTGCAGGGTCAGGCTCTCCCCTGCCCGCACGCGGACCGTGCTGTTCTCCACGGGAGCCAGCTGGATGAAACCTTTCACTGCAAAGACAAATAACCAAACCGCTCTCTCATCACGCAAACAGGTTCTGTATCGCATCCAAGTGTTTATTGACTTATTTTGAGGTCTTTTTGAGGTTGCACACGGTATTCCTGGAAGAGAATGAACATTGAGTCCTCAGTTTAACCTTGTTCAACCTGCTTTGAGCTTTCCTGTAGGCTACGGACAAGAAACTCGACTGTTTCCCATGCAAATTAGCTCTATTTCTTAATTACTTAATTGTTTGTGTATGTATATATACGTACACACACAGGAAGGCTGCACTAAGAATACATTATACATACATACACTTTACATGTATACCATATTTATAGTATAACATTATAAATCTATGGTGTACTGCACAGTATCTGTGTGGTATACGGTCTGTCCCCATCAACTCCTGCTTCTCTAACTGTGTCCTCCTGAGACAAGCCCACCTGGGTACTTCCCACCTGAGTCAAGATATTTGTCACAAGATTGATCTTGCTCACAGACCCAACTGGAATCCCTCCAGGTTATAAACAATGTTGTTCTTGTTCAGACCTAGGGCGCAAAACCCTTACTCAGATCCTCCCTGTCAACTTGAAACCTGGTACTCAGGCTCAGACACACAGACAGACAGACAGACAGACAGGTACTCAGGGTCAGACAGACAGACAGACAGACAGACAGACAGGTACTCAGGGTCAGACAGACAGACAGACTGGTCCTCTGGGTCACACAGACAGACAGACCCTCAGGGTTAGACAGACAGACAGGTACTCACGGTAGACTTCCAGCCAGACAGACTCGGAGCTGGTCCCCCTCTCGTTCTGCGCCTCGCAGCGGAACCGTCCAGCGTCGCGGGTCCTCACGGCGGGGATGTGCAGCGTGGCGCTGCGGACGTGGGTGATGGGCTCCGTCAGGATGCGAGACGCGTTGTCAACCGATGGTTGCTGTGGATACGAAGCCCAGACGGCACCCTGTCAACGCCCAGAGATCTCTAGAGATTAACACCCTGCCTACACATGCACGCACACATGCACGCATGCACACTCGCATTCACACACACACACACACGCACAAATACATACATGCTATCACACACACATATTCACGCAAACATGCACACATGCACAAACACACAAGCGCGCACACACACGCAATTACATACATGAACCAGCAGCAGGCTTCTGCGACACCAAACGCAACCCCACGGGTCTCCTGAGAGACAGGAACACTCTAGAGTCTGGACCCAGACTCTTCCGTCTCAACCAATCACCTAGAGGTTCTAACTGGTGGCCACGCCCACCAGGCGCACGGAGACGTGTGATTGGAGGAGGGGAGGTTCTTACCGATCCAGGGGGGGCGGACCACTTGAGCTTGATGTCTCCGTTGACGTTGGTGGTGATGCAGGACAGGGCCAGCCTCTGCCCCTGGACCAGTACCACTCTCCTGGGACCAGGGACCTGCACCACCGGGGGCGTGTCTGGGACTGCAACACCCCCCCCCCAAAAATAAAAAATAAACAAATCCTTCACTGCAATCCGAGCAGTCGGCGTTTATCATACCCACACAAGACAGGAAACAGTCGACATGCACAAGCACATGAGGAAAGACACGATCCGCCCAGAGAGCAGACAAGACACAAGCCTGCACTGGGCTGTGTAACGTTGTAGCTGAGATGTTATTGTTGACGCTCCCCTGCCTGGTAGCTGAGATGTTATTGTTTAGTAATGTACCCTTGTCGTTTCGTGTTGTGCTTGGTAAATACAGACCCTGACCACTGAAATACTGTTAAAACTAAACACTTCTGATCCTCGAGTTCCAGCAGTACTTTCTAAATGCACTATTTGTGTGTTTGTGGGTCCAATAAATCCACTGAAAGTTATATCCGGAATAGTACGACAAATGACGAATAAAAACAAACAACAATGGCGTCAAGAGAATTCTACCTGGCCGCACGATGAGATCATAGTTGTGTGACCTCACAGGGGCGTGGCCGAGACGTCCCGAACACACGTAGCATCCCTCAAAGGCCTTCTGAGTGTCCAGAATCACGATGCCCATCTCCAGCCCAGCCTTGTACTGCAGGCCTGGGGGAAGGGGCCCTCCAGGGCATGTCTCCAGGTGCAGGTCCAGTATGCTTGGGTCCGTGGCCAGACACGGGATGGAGACGCTGTCCCCCTCGCGAGACAGGATGTTGAACACCATCGACTTCCTGAAGGCGTTGTCGGGATCTGGCAGGAACACACACAGATTCGAAGGTGAACACATGCCAGTTCCAGTAAAACCTTATGTTTGCCGTGTGTGGATGGATAATCGTGGATGCACCAGTTGCACTGGTAGTTCTGATGTGTGGGTCCAGGAATCATGGGGAGAAAGACTGTTCCAGAATGTTCTGTTCAGTCATAGAACACGGCCAAAACTTTATTACACCTCACAGAGTGGGTACCTGATCAAAACACACTCAGCTGAACCTTCATGCTCAAACACACCCACACTGTGCACCTTTACCATCCTTACCATTTTAGGTTGCTCTGCTTCAAAGGAATGTGTTTTGTTCACATCCCTCACAAGCATAACATCATCTCCCTTAACATACATTCCAACAACTGCCCAAAACAAACAAACACACGTGCACAAACACACCGATCTACAGGCACACACACGCGCACACGCACACACTAACACACTAACTGTCTGGTACACTCAGACGTATATCCTGATTGACACGCATGCTTACTCACACACACCTTGATTCACACACTAACACTGTGACTCACACACTCTCTCCCTCCCTCACACACATATTTTCCCACCTTCAAACACACGACCCAACCCACACAAACCCCTCCTCAACCCCCTAACTCATGCCACGTCACACACTCTCTCCCTCCCTCACACACATATTTTCCCACCTTCAAACACACGACCTAACACACACAAACCCTTCCTCGACCCCCTTACACACGCCACGTCACACACACTCTCCCTCCCTGACGCACACGCCCCACTCCCTCGCACCCCCCCCCCCCCCCTTCCCGGCGTACTACCTTTGACGTAGACGTAGATGGAGCTGCCCTCCGCGGAGGCGTCCTCGGTGCAGGTGTAGCGGCCCATGTGCAGAGGCTGCGCCCTGGGGATGTAGAGCAGCGAGGCCCCCGGGCTCCTCTCCTCGCCCCGCACCCGGGGCCGGTCCTCCCGCTGCCAGCGCACCCCTGAGCCTCCCTGGCAGCGCAGGCTGAGGGGGGCGTTGAGGGGGACCACCAGGGGGGAGACGGAGGGGGTGATGGTGGGTCTGCTGCTGCCTGAGACATGAAGGGAGGACTCAGCTACACCACGCTGCAGGACATCCCCCCCCCTCTCCCTGTGATCCCTCTCACACAACTCCCCTTGTGATGGTGACAATAACTAGATAGGTTTTCTGAAGGAAATGTGTTTGCTGGAAGCGGTGGATGATGATGGCGCTTTGTTCATTTGGCAGACAGTTTAGGTGAGCGTTGGGTTGGGTAAGCGTTGGGTTGGGTGACAATAGGGAAACATGTAATAACGTATGCATTTAGCACACGCTTTTATCCAAGCAAAGTACAGGGGAGATTCGAACATGTGGTTCCTTAATCTGCATGATATATCTTATTCAAATCCTTACAAATATTAATTCAGCCCCAAATTACCATGCTGCTATTTGGGGGATGGCTATAGCTCAAGGCTGGAACATTTGCCTACAGGTCAAGAGGTTGCAGGTTCGAAACTTGTCGCTTTAGATAAAAGTGTCTGGCAAATTTGTAATTTACATTTAGTCATTTAGTAGACGCTCTTATCCAGAGCGACTTACAGTAAGTACAGGGACATTCCCCCCGAGGCAAGTAGGGTGGTGAAGTGCCTTGCCCAAGGACACAAAGTCATTTGGCACGGTGGGGAATCGATCCAGCAACCTTCTGATTACTAGCCTGACTCCCTCACCGCTCAGCCATCTGACTCCAGTATCCCATCAGTATTTCCTGATGGGAGGAAGACTGAGCTACTGTGTGCTACTTCATGTCCAGGACCAACAGGTATAGCTTAGTGGTTAGAGTATTTGATTGCAGATCAAGAGGTAACAGGCTAAAATTCCCATGCATGGCTTTGAATAAAAATGTACGTGAAACAAACACTTAGTAATATTATTATATGCTTACAAGCACTCATTCAAGTACTAGTTCAAGAAAATAATATGAATACTGACCAAAACAGGAAGGATGAGCTAACACACCTTTATTATAATAAGGTGGGGGATTCGAACCTGTGACCTCTTGGTCTGCAGTCGAATGCTCTGCCACTGACTTTCAATAATACCTCTAATTCATTTCCAACATGCATTCATTCAGCCTAAAGGAACGTACCAATATTTAAATAAAGAACACACAACATTATCACTCAATCCAGGTCAAGCAGTACTGCAGGGGAATGCTGCATCTCTCTTATTGTTAAACCGCCACACAGCGCTTATTCTCCACCATCAGCCTTCTTAACACATTCAAACTGACACCTAACCAGTAAAACGTAAAACGTTTCCGCAATGGTCTGAAGAAAACCGGTGTGGTTAGCAGTGTGGTTAAAGTCATAATCAGACGGGGGTAATTATCGCTTGGGGACTCGTAATGAAGCCAGCCGACTGTCACAGCGGTGCGAAACGCACTGGAGTGTTAACAAGAAAGGCTGAACGGTTGGTGGCAAGACGGCGTACGAGCGCACCGCTCACCGAGTACACACCGTCCCCCCGGCACAACAGACTTGCCTCACTTCAGAGGATTGGCCCGCGGGGCTTAACGAAGGTGTCTCTCAACGAATATTTCTGAGGCGTACAAACAGTTTTATTACATATATAGGCATGACGGCAACCAACTATCACCTGCGGGTTATAGGGGCTGTCCAACCCTTTTCCTGCAGATACCCTCCTGTAAATGTTCATTCCAACCCTAATCCAGCACACCTGATTCTAATTTAGCTAGTTAACAATCTGAATTATCTTTGTGACATCTTCGGTGTCATGAGAGTGGACCTTTTATAAATGCTTTTATAAACGAAAAACTAGCTACGGAATTTGCTGTAGCCTTGAGTGGCTTATTTGTAAAGCAACGTTAACAAAAGTAGATCAAGGAATACAAAAAAACACATCGTTGACGCATGAGACAGGACGCGAATACAGAGTATCGCAGCCTCCAAGTCTAACTAAATACTTTTCTTGACACAATTAGCTACATGTCACTGAGAATACCAACATTGCTTACAAACGTTTGAGGCAAAAACATAACAGTTTATTTTCTTTACCAATGTTCTGCAGGTTGTTTGTTACGAGTTGTATGAATTATTGAGAGGGTCGCAACTTGAGTCTCAGCGCACAAATATCTAGTTTCCACATTGGGTTTCAGTGACATGGCATTGCAATAGTACAATGGAGCTAACAGACATACCGACAGCAAGAGATGAAAAAGCAGCGGAACATTCCACAACCTGGCAGCGCATGCAGTGAATATGAAAACTTATTGGAAAGGTGTGATAGCCCCGTTAATGTCTACAGCTTCCCATCTCTGAATTGGAGTTGTAGGTACAATGTAGCCATTGCATTGCAGGTTAATTCCAGTCACAACGTATACTTAACCTACGTAAGACACTGTATGAAAATCTAACTATTCTATTGTATTCTAATGTGTTGTATTCTATTAGCTATGTAATTTGTGACTTGTGTGCAGTAAGGAGTGGGTAGGTAAATAAACCTATGAGAAAGGTGTCTAACTACGTATTAATGATGAAGAATGTCGATGTTATCATCGATATTCTAGAAGTCGTTGTTGTCTTACCTGGATGGAAGGTTGACTGCAATAAGACAGAGAACAGTATCCAGTTATATTCCATGTTTGCTATTCCATCTATGTTGCTGTGAGGTCTGCCTGCGTCCACTCTGAACTCCTCGAGCTTCTAAATGACGCGGAGTGCGCGGAAGTTAAGAGCCTCTTCTTCCACAGCGCTGAGGTGCTGCCTGTCTGTCTCTCCGTCTGCCTGCCTGCCTGCCTGCTTGCCTGTCTGTCTGTCTCTCATTCTGTCTCTGTCTAACTGCCTGCCTGTCGTAGTGGACTCTTTCCAGTGGATGATTTAGTCCACAATTATCAATAATAACAACTGATTACGAAAGACATTAAGGTAATTCTCAACATTAACTGTTGTTTATTAAGTATTCGAAATACGTTATTGGATTTAGGCTATGTTTATTGATTTAAATGATGTTGATATTGTTGATACAACCGTTTACCAACTGTCTTTAATACGTTATTATGGCTTGCCATATTACATGGTCGTCATAAATATATAAACTGTACGCTCAGGGTGAGATAATTTATCAACATATCTGCACTGTTCCTTAACAACATTGTCACTTGTCAGGAATATTTAAATCATACTAGGAACAGGTCATGTAAACAGAACATTTACACAGACTTGGACATTTCATCAATATGAAGTCAAACTTAACTTGCCAACATTTTTTATTTGTTTGTCAAAGCTAAATGGCTTTTATGGCAAAGCCTGCTCAAACAAAAAGGAGGGTTGACATGCCTGATGACTGGGAAATACCTAGGCTGCAGGAGAAAACAGTGCCAAGCACTTCTTAGCAGAATGTAGGTTGTTCGTGGCTCTGAAACCTTACTGTATGATAATATTCAGCATATAGTCTGCACCTTTCAAAGGTTTTTTCAATGTTTTTCTCTGAGTTCTCCTTGGAGTTTTTCTTTGTCTTCCTTGAGGGTTTCAGGTTGGTTTAGGTGCAGATCCATGGTCATCTGTGAAATCCTCTATGGCATTACTTTAAAAAAAGGGGTGGGGGCTTCATAAAATCTGCTTTGAAACTGGAAACCCAAACTCATTTTAACCATCTCAAACAATTATACCTCTTTAAGACCTCAGAGTGCTTCGCTCAATTTGTCATATTGACTAAATCTATTTAATGACTTATAATTTCATTTAGATTTCATACATGTCAAACATACTTTATTCTTCCTCAGGCTCAGGGGAGCATGGTCTAAATGAAACATATTTCAAATAAAGTATTTATATTAGCACTGGAGATGGATGAGTCCTGTCTGCGAGTACAGATGGTGGGTGAGTACTGTCTGCTAGGGGATGAGTTCTTACGGATGGAAACAGACTTCTCTTTGTGTCTCATGGCATTGTTTTGAAATATGTCCCAACAGCTATTTATACACAAAACTGCATCTTCTCCCACATGACCATCTGTGTGTCAGATATACATCAAACTTGTATGTACATTTTTTATATGTAAACTGTTAAAGTTGAAATCCCTGAAAGAGTAAGAGGCAGAGAGACAGAGAGACAGAGAGACAGAGAGACAGAGAGACAGAGAGACAGAGAGACAGAGAGGGAGGAAATAGAGAAGGAGATAAGAAAATGTTCAGAGTGAAGTAAGGGTGGGGAGGGGTGAGGCAGGCTTAAGAAAGTGGGGAGTGACGAGGAGGGGTGGAGAAAGGGGCTGTCAGGGGTGAAAGGGGGTGAGGAGGGGTGGGGAAGGGAGGGGTGGGGAGGGGCGAGGAGGGTGGATGGGGAGGGGGCCGTTAGGCTAGGGTGCTGGGGCTTGTTTTAGTTGTGCATGTGATCAAGTGGACAACCCCCAAGGAGGCCTACCAGCAGAAGAGCTGCACAGCCAAGCTTTGTTCCCTGTGCACAGATCAGGAGGAGAGGCAGGCGCCAACACAGGAGACCAGGGGCCAACACTATGAGGGCAGGGGCCAACACAGGAGACCAGGGGCCAACACTATGAGGGCAGGGGCCAACACAGGAGACCAGGGGCCAACACTATGAGGGCAGGGGCCAACACAGGAGACCAGGGGCCAACACAGGAGACCAGGGGCCAACACAGGAGACCAGGGGAGAACACTATGAGGGCAGGGGCCAACACAGGAGACCAGGGGCCAACACAGGAGACCAGGGGCCAACACTAAAAGAACAGGGGCCAACACCATAATACACAGATACTTTGGCTGTGTCTACTACCGCGCACTTTACAAAGTACACTGCAATACAGTGCACTGCAAAACAGTGCACTTACATATTCAGTGCACGCCGTCGCTTATAAGTGCTGTCTCAAATGGAACACTTACGTTAAACACTTGGTGGAAGTGACGGACGCAAATCTGCTTGCGACACCCGCAAAATCTGCCTAAATGAATGCGCTTCTCCACTGAAGTGGAAAACGCTGCCGAAAGGGCTCCTCCTTTTCCGCTACGTGGCCAAGATGGCGCCCGTTTAGGGCGAGTAGTGTCCATCGTTGTACACTGTTTTTTTGGACCGTTTGCAGTGCGCCATCCGGGTACTTTCAGTGCACTGTATTCTGCTGGTTTTGTGAGTGAAGCGCCCTAAGCACTGAAAGTCAGTGCTCGAAGTGCACAAGTGCGCGGTAGTAGACACAGCTATTATGTCTTTAGAACAGGAAGCTAACTACCGGTATTTTTTTAAATAAAAACAACTGAGACTTTAGTGTCAATTGAGGACCTCATGGCTGGTAGTATTTAACGTATATACTGCTGTTGGAATTTTCCTTTCATTGGGGTTGTTTGATATGTGTCACATGGTTTAGCTCCCAGCGCTGGTAAACAGCAGTGGGATTGTTACCAGCAGTAAACCTTTCAGCATAATCTTAAATGATGGTTATTAACATGTCTGGGTGCCAGGAGAGGGGAAGTGTGAGATCTGACATGGAAGACCGGGCAGAGTGCTGATCCCACACTGGAGACATCTGCCTGGCTGTATACCACACACACACACACACACACACACACACACACACATGGACGTGCACACGCACTCAGGCTGCACCATAAACACACAGACACACACAGGTGCACACACGTACTTTCCCAGGCAGGTCGCTGTGGTTCATGAGGTGATGGTCAACCTTGACAGAGTATAGTGCCGTGTTGTCGGAGTTGTCACCTGCCGTCCCAGTTTATTGCTGTCACACTCTGTCTGACAGAGAGGATCCGTTAGCCTGCTGTAGGGAGGGAACCAAAGCAGGATATGTTAAACAGATGAGCACAGACAATCAAGTTATCAGGTCATATTTGGATTGTGATGATTTGATCCGTTTCCCTGCAATTTCAGAATTGTAGCGATTCATCGTCAAAACAAAACAAAAGTAAAGAGCACAAGCCAAAGAGTTGCAGGGTCTCTCCCATGCTAGTCATCCATTTCCCTAGCTATTTATCTTGGGAGAGGCTCCTGCGAGTATTTGATTAGTGCTGCTTCCCTTGCTTCTTTGCTTTCCTGGTTGTCCCATGGTACTTTTTCAATAAACAGTAAAGTGACTACAATTGTAGTTTTAATTGTATCCCCTTTCATGAATTGTGAAACACAGATAATCACACGGCTTTCGTGTAAGGCCCCGCCCCCTTCCAACGTCTATCCAAAGACGGATGCAGCAGGATACTTTTCGGGAAAGAGATACAGATAACGACATCTCGTGACACCCTTAGCCTGCAGGAAGACCTACACTGTTCCTCTCCCTGTTCTGAAGGCCACTCCACCAGTTCCACCAGCTCCCCACTCCTCCGCCAGCCCTGCAACGCCTTTCACTAACGCATCACAGCCAGGACCCAGAGTACTTTAAAGTGGAAGAGAAATATGAAGCTACGGTGATAGCGAGGCGTGTCTGATTGCAGTGTAACTGAGACTAATGAGGAAATAACAGGGCATGATTCATGAGCTTAGTGAGAGGCCTGTGTCTGTCCTTGTCTGCCCTACGCACACCTCCCCAAGGTAGTACTGAGGTAGTACTGAGGTAGTACTGAGGTAGTATTGAGGTAGTACTGAGGTAGTACTGAGGTAGTACTGAGGTAGTATTGAGGTAGTACTGAGGTAGTACTGAGGTAGTACTGAGGTAGTACTGAGGTAGTATTGAGGTAGTACTGAGGTAGTACTGAGGTAGTACTGAGGTAGTATTGAGGTAGTACTGAGGTAGTACTGAGGTAGTATTGAGGTAGTACTGAGGTAGTACTGAGGTAGTATTGAGGTAGTACTGAGGTAGTACTGAGGTAGTACTGAGGTAGTACTGAGGTAGTATTGAGGTAGTACTGAGGTAGTACTGAGGTAGTACTGAGGTAGTATTGAGGTAGTACCGTATGTCTCCTTGGATCGTTTTGAGGTAGTACTGAAATGGTACCACCTCCTTGAGGGGGTATTGAGGAAGTACTGAAGTCCTGTTTCACACCTCCCTGAGGTAGTACTGACGCAGTACTGAAGCAGTGTTGCATACCTCCGCGAAGCAGCATTGAGGTAATATTGCATACCTCCCTCAGGTAGTATTGAGGCACAACCAATGTAATACTACACACTGAAACTTTGAAGTGAACATACACTCGATGACATGTACATCCACACACTTTGACACGTACACACACGTGGTGACATGTACACATACATGCTGATATGGACACACGCTCTTACATACATCGTCTGTCAGATGAGCGTCAAAGGAGCGCCAGGGAGTCAGGTGGCTGAACGGTGAGGGAATCGGGCTAGTAATCTGAAGGTTGCCAGATCGATTCCCGGCCGTGCCAAATGACGTTGTGTCCTTGTGCAAGGCACTTCACCCTACTTACCTCGTGGGGAATGTCCCTGTACTTACTGTAAGTCGCTCTGGATAAGAGCATCTGCTAAATGACTAAATGTAAAGATAGGGAACTCACTGCTGTTATCTTATGACATTAGAGGGATGGAAATGGATTGGTTTTCGATGGAGGCATTTCATAGAGTTGTTCTGCTGAAGACCGCTTTCAGCTGAATAAACATCTTTGACAAAGACGCTCTCTTCATTTCACAGACAAGCTTCTAATTATTCCCAAGCATACAGTTGTGGCTTTGGGGGGATATGGTGCAACACTCACCATCAGATGATTCAGATATATCTTTTAAACGTTTTCTTTTTATAACGGTCACAGCTGAAGCATGATATCCTGCCATTGTAAACTCAGCAGAACAATATGTTAACTCCACAGTAACTCCATCTCGCTCACCCCCGCACAGTTCTCACAGCCACACAACCCCACGCCAGTGTCACACTTGTAACTCTGTCATCAGACTCTCCCGCAGGAGAATGGACATTCTGAGGGCGCCACACAATCGTTTGATAAAAATACACCGTCTTTTTCTTTTTTCATCAGCTCGTGATTTACAGGCACGGTGAATCCATACAGTGGACAGGGTTGAGAAGTTTGTCTGTGTTTGAGTCTGGATGCTGCTCTCTGCTGCAGTGCATTATGGGAGGTTGATGCATGGACAGGGGGGGGGGGGGGGATTGCTGTGGCAGTATTTTTCTTGACGGATAAAGAGAAAGGGGATGGAGGGATGAGAAGGATGGAGGGATGAGAGAAGTCTCTGAGCTCAGAGCCCCGTAGGGCTGGTGCTGTGCCAAATCACTAAAGCTGCTGTCTGCCTGTCTGCCTTTCTGCCTGCTGCCTGCCTGTCTGTCTGCCTGCCTCTCTTTCTGCCTGTCTGTCTTCCTACTCGCCTGCCTGCCTGCCTGCCTGCCTGTCTGCCTGCTTGCCTGTCTGCCTGTCTGTTCTTCTTGCCAGCATGTGTCTGCATGCTCTGCTGCCAGGCTAAGCTATGAGTGTGAGAGTCCAGGTGAGCACAGGGGATTAGAGTTCATCTCTGCACCGAGATGTGTGGGTTTCAACAAGCCCCATCCCCTCGTATAAAACCTTTGCACCAATGCCCCCACACCCCCCCTCAGATAGTCCAGGTGATAAGTGTAGGAGATAACCAAGATTAGTGATGTAGTGTATCGGCACGGTATCTTAGTTGTTAGTGTCGAGGCTATGTGGAGATGAGAGTGACTAAACAGCTGTCACAATCAATATCATTTTTATTATAGCAGAGCTGCCACCCCCCACCCAGCTACACACACACATACACACACACACACACACAAAACTCACTGGTCACATGAGCGAAAGGGGTGGCATCCCCAGGCAAGTTAAGTCTTGGAGAGCACATGACCACTGCACACACACACACACACACACACACACACACACAGACACACACACACACAAACACACACGCAGACACACACAGACACACACAGACACACACTGAGACATAGGGGCATCTAGGTCAGTATCAGATTGTAACAATGGTGTTTAGTGTTCTTATCCCCGCCATGGGCAACAGTGACACAGCAGAACAGGCCTACATCTTTGCGGATGTTCCCAGCTTTCTGTAACCTCTCTGGGGTCAACAGTTTGGGGCTGCACCCCCCCCCCTTCATACATGCATGCACACACAAACACAAACACACACACATACATACAAACCCGAACCTAAAGACCCAGCAGGGCAGCAACTGGTCAAATTGGATCGAACCGTATGATGTTGTATTTCATTTAGCATCGTAGGGGAATCTGCAACCTCTTGATCTGCAGTCGAAGGCTCCACCTCTGAGCTAGACCCCTCCTTTGGCTCTGAGGAAGATTTGGAAAACATGTTTTCCCAAGGTGATAATTATGAGGGAGAACTTGTCGTCGTTTATCATTAGAGACCTTCCACTACTGTGTGCACGGTACGACACGGACAGCAGAGAACACGGGCATTACATTTACATTTATGCATTTAGCAGACGCTTTTATCCAAAGCGACTTCCAAGAGAGAGTTTTACAAAAGTGCATAGGTCACTGATCATAACAACGAGATAACCCCAAACATTGCGGGTAGCCAAACATGTAGCATACATTGTGAAACCAAATAAGTCCCAAAGGGAAGAACAATAAGAGTGTGAAGTTACAATTAAACAGCAAGAACCTCAAAAGTGCAAGAGTGTACCTGTGGAAAAAGCAAGCAACAATAATATATTTCACAGCGAGTACAATAATTTTAAGATAGTTACAACAAACCAACAAGAGCAACAAGCAACAAGGGCACAGTGTTAAGTGTGTTCCTGTTCATGATCGGTGAGTCTGTCGATGCCAGAAGGTCCTGCAGAATGTCTGAGATGTAACGGACTGTGGAGGAGATTGTTTGCACCTGAGCGGAACCAACCCTCTGACACACATCCAATGAGTTCAACAGCCCCCCCAATCAGAAAGAGCATACTCAAATGAAATGTAAACGTATTCTATAAGAGCTGGATTGGAAGTGTCCTTAAAATGTACTGGTTTTATTGACAGAGTTCGACTTAGTGACAACTTGAATATTCTCTGCTTGCACTGAAACGTTGTCAGTAAAATTGTTCCCTGGTGCTCAGAGCCTTTATAAAAAAACAAAAAGCAACGTTCTGTTTTTATGGAGCACCACAAGACTCCTTATTTCAATCCTTGTTGTGCCTCTAAGATGTTGTTGGCTAAAGGGAACGGCAATGAAGTCGATTTGTGTAGGTGCGGTGAGCCAGCCTATATTGTGAGTCGAAAGTCTCTCTGGGTTCGAGGCCTGTGTCGTCCTGCCTTACAGCAGCGTCTCACATGATACGACGTGTCGATGCTGGGCAACGTGTTGGGCTTCTTACCTTGCAGCAGCTTGACAACAAACATACCGTTGTTCCCAAACAGCAGCTCTGGTGTGTATGTATGCATGTATGTGTTTGCATGCGTGCGTGTGCGTGTGTGTGCGCGCGTGCGTGTGTGTGTCACAAGTGTGAGCGTGTGTGCTCGTGCGTGAATTTATATTCGATTTGACTGCCGTTTTTCAATTTCAAACCAAATGAAACAAAATGAGGTAGGCCCATGTCAAATACTGTGGTCCTGCGAATCCACATTCTCACTGCACTGTTTAGTTACGAACTCTGCTGTGCGCTTTCATGTGTTCTCGATGTGAGAGTGCGTATACATTTCTTAAAAGTTGAGAAAAGCAACTTTTTCGAGTACGTATGGATGTGTACGACCAATCAGAGTGCCAAAGTTTCAAAAGTCCTGTAAAACTCTGATTGGTGTGTGACAGCGACATTTGGGGACTGCCCACCCTGTGCAGACAGATCCTTAAAAATACACCTCAGTGAGAATGTAGTGTTCAGACATTTGCTCCAGCACGTATGTCCTTGTGTATTTGAGTGTGTTGCATGTGCACGGTGTGTGTATGTGTGTGTGTGGTCGTGTGTGTTGATTCTTCTCTTGTAGTTGTGGCTTGTCTGAGCAACAAATCAATGGAGGTATCACTTACAGAGCTGGTGTTTTAATCTGGGCCGCAGCCTTGCCAGCTCTGCCCCACAGGGACCCGGGGTAACTGGATCCGGGTCTGGCTGTAGCCAGAGACCGAACTAGCAGTACCCAGCAGAACCCAGCGGCCCCTGGGGAACTTGGCCACCGCTGGGCCAGGGAGGCTGGCTGACTGGCCCCTCCGCAGCCTCAGAGCATCCAGTTTCACAACAGAGCCTGATGTTACATATCAAACAAGACAAAGAGATTACTAATCCGATTATCTCCCTCTTCGCTCACGAAGCCAAATACATCAAAATCGGATTCCCTCTCACTCTCGTGGAAGCAGATGAAGACAGAATCTAATTTGCGTCGGGTTTCTTCCCCTCTTGCAGCCACTTGGCTTTGTGAGTTATGGTCAGGTTAAGACTCTCACGCTCTTCCTTACCGTTCAAACAGATCGTTATTTCTCATCCTAAATCATATCCAGGATCAATTAGATGACGTAAGGACCTGAGGAGGAGGAGGCTGGCGTCTCCCGGGTTGCACGGTTCGGTCTGAGAGTTACGGCTTATTGACACGAATGGACGAGGAGGAACTTGGAAGATCTCAGCTGAGGATGTGTGGGCAGGTACATTGGACATCGACAACCCTCCCATGACCCTGACTCTCGCAGTAACCTGACCCTCCCACGCCCGGACCCTGCCAGTACCTTTTCTAGTACCTTGACAAGCGCAGTTGGTAGGCGTTCTTTGGATTAGGGTCCAATCACACGCCAGCGATTGTGTTCTGCCGGGACCACTCCAGCCAATCACACGACCAGTGATTGTGCGTGTTAAAGAGCTAACCAAGTGAACCCATGAGCTCAGCGTTGGTCATGTGATGCCCGGGTAAATAGGGTGGAATGATGCACACACCCTTTAACACACAGGGTTGTTATGGAGTTCTCAGTTAGACACCTGCCTTTGCTTTGTGTATTCCACCAGCGCTGTTCACCTGACCTTCTTCTGCTTTACATACACCAGAAATACACACACACACATGCTCACACACACACACACACACACGCTCATACACACACACACACACTGTATTCTTACAGGTGGTTTATCTTTTTCAGTTCCCTAGAAGTCGGAGAGAGAGGGGTTTTACATAATTAACCCGATAAAGACAGCACACACATACACACACGCATAAAAAGCAGCAGATATGACTGGAGACCGTCAGTCTGAGCACTCAGAAATAAACTGCTAGGACCAATACATGCCTTTAGTAGCTTACTAGTTAGTCTAGCTAGTTTGCAATAATGTCAATACACTCACATTTGCAAAAGGCGGTGACTGGGGCAAACCTCACACCAGGAAACTGAAAGATAAATACAACTTTGGAAAGAAACAATTAAATATCCCAACAAAGACTTGAGTAATAGTGCGTTCTATGCACCACTCCAAACATCATATAACGTACCATATTGCTTCCTGGTGGAGCAACTTGGTATAGCCTACACAGCGTTAATTCATTTATTCATCTAGCAAATGCTAAATGAATAAATGAATATGAATGTGAACCCGACACATAAATTGTGCCAATGGAAAGTATAGCAGAAAACGAATACTCAAAAGTGTATAGTTTTTAAAGTTAATCGGTGGTGAGAGCCAAGAAACGCTGTTTTTACCAGGCACAGTGCAAGATATACACTTCTCAATTGCCTGGCATGGTGAACAAATGTCTCAATTTATTTACAATAATAACGTGTCAACTGCAGAATTACGTAGTTATTATAGTGATGTTGCACTACAGGAACTATTCTTTCGAATTAAGCACACACAGCCGTTGGAGAACCGCGGCTAGGGTCACCGTTCCGTGGTGGAGTTTGGCTGCCCTCTAGTGGTGATTAATAAGACTGCAGCAATTGTGACTAAAATGATAATCCAACCAAACTAATCTCCAGTCATTGCAGCTGGATAGCGCTGTATTTTGCCAGCTTTCAGAGTTTGACATCAACCTTTTTGACATTCACATTTGAATACATTTATAGGGTGCATTTATCTGAAGTGACATACAAAATAGATGTCTCAGTGTGTTAAAAGATACCAAAAAAGGTATTTGGTCACCATTTTCAGAACTTTTGTTTGTTTGTATGTAGTGTGTGTCTGTGTGGGGAGTGTGTGTGTGGAGTGTGTGTGTGTGTGTGTGCGTGCGTGTTTGTCTGTGTGGTGATCTGAGACAGAAGCATGAGACCTATGATTACTTTATAAATCATTTATTCAAATATAAACCATCTGAATGTACATAATGCTTATTAAAACATGAGGATAACTACTTATAATTACACGTACTGTACCATTGACAGAGGATAACTACTATAATTACAGATGCTGTACCATTATATATACTTCCGTTCTCCCTCCAACAATCCAACCCCCCTTCCCTCCTACACCGTTGCCATGGAGAGAGAAGGTTACAGATCCCGCCGACATCAGTAAACAGAAACAGGAATATCCAACATGGCGGCAGAACGCCACAGTTAACCAGTCCAAGCTGCATGATGAAGCATGTTAACAAGCTACCGTTGAAGTCTAACTGGTGTCTTTATATATATATATATATATATACATATATACACACATGTATCTACCATGTCTGTCCTGTGGCTCTGCTGCCTCTCCACCCAGCCTGGTCCTCCTTACTCTGCCTGGAACGAGCAAATCCTGTCAGACCAGGCCAGACCAGACCAGGCCAGGCCAGACTAGACCAGGCCAGACCAGACCAGACCAGGCCAGGCCAGGCCAGGCCAGACCAGACCAGGCCAGACTAGACTAGACCAGGCCAGACCAGGCCAGGCCAGACCAGGCCAGACCAGACCAGACCAGACCAGACTAGACTAGACCAGGCCAGACCAGACCAGGCCAGGCCAGGCCAGGCCAGACTAGACTAGACCAGGCCAGACCAGGCCAGACCAAGCCAGACCAGACCAGGCCAGACTAGACCAGACCAGGCCAGACCAGACCAGGTCAGACCAGGCCAGACCAAGCCAGACCAGGCCAGACTAGACCAGACCAGACCAGGCCAGACCAGACCAGACCAGACCAGGCCAGGCCAGGCCAGGCCAGGCCAGGCCAGGCCAGGCCAGACCAAGCCAGACCAGGCCAGGCCAGACTAGACCAGACCAGGCCAGACCAGGCCAGACCAGACCAGGTCAGACTAGACCAGGCCAGACGAGGCCAGACCAGACCAGGCCAGACCAGACCAGGCCAGACCTTGCCAGACCAGGCCAGGTCAGAGCAGGCCAGACCAGGCCCTTCAAGCATGAGTTCTGAGAACTGACACCTCCAGAAGGCCAGGTCCTAAAGACTGTTTTTCGTTTCTTCCTTTAGCAGGATATTTGGTCCAAAGCGACATACAAATATGGTCAAATGAATGGGGCCAAAGGTGTAGACACCAGACCAGAATTTGATTCCTCCAGCTCACCAGGTCTCTCCTATAAAACTCTGCTTGTATTCACATTCCAACTCATCCATGCGCTGAGAACCACCAAGCTCTTAAACCTGCCACTCCACAAGCACATTATACATATTCATCATTAAAGCAAATTACGATCATCCTTCTAATATTAACAACACAATACAAGTTGACATGTAAGGTACGAGTAAAAAAATAAAGTTTGGACCATTGTACTTATTCAGCTGTAGACAGTATATAGTCACGTAGATAAGAAGCATACAGGGTCCAGATATCGTGCTGTATAATCTAGTATAGCTAGTGATTGTGCCAGCAGGAAGGGTGTGTCCAGGAGAAGAGAGGAGGGGACGCTGTCCCTGGCTGGACACACTCCAGCTGGGCGGATGTATTTCGGCCTGTCACACTGTAGTGGTTGGCATACGGGTGTAAACTGGTATATACTGGTATAAACTGGTGTATACTGGTACACACTGGTATGCACTGGCTTAAAGGTTGTATATACTTGTACATACTGGTATATACTGGTATAACTTGGTGTATACTGGTACATACTGGTGTGTACTGGTATATACTGGTACATATTAGTGCCTACTGGTATAAACTGGTATATACAGGAATATACTGATACATACTGGTCTAGTACATACTCATATTTACATACAGTATACTGTTTTAGAATGCCCATTAGCTTAATGTTCTTTCCGAACAGAGGACACAGCCCTCGACACGAGTCCTTCCTCCAGACTGCAGGCCAGGGCAGGGCTCAGCGTCCCACGGTCTCTATCCCTCCAGCCCAGCAAGAGGGCGCTGTCTGGGGATCTCATGGTGCACCACAATCTCGCCGTACCACAGACTTGTCCGAGCAGTGAAGTGGTTTCGCCCTTTCCTCGGCGGGGAGTGAGGACAGGCTGGGGGGAGAGGGGGGCGGGGGGGGGAAGGAAAAGTGTGTTTGTGGAAGTTGGGGGGGGGGTCTTTAGATTGTGTGTCCGTCTGTCCTCCTATGTGCGAGGGTGTCACAGGAAGCTGTCATCCTAGTTGGGCATGTCACAGGAAGCAATCACCCTAGTTGGGCATGTCACAGGAAGCAATCACCCTAGGTGAGCTTGTCACCAGAAGCTGTCATCCTAGTTGGGTGTGTCACAGGGAAACTGTGAGGGTGTGTCACAGGAAGCTGTCATCCTAGGTGTGGGGGTGTCACAGGAAGCTGTGGGGAGGGGGGAGTGGGGTGTGACAAGAAGCTGTCCTCCTAGCGGGCATGTCACAGGAAGCTGTCCTCTTCCAGGTCCCCAGAGTGGAGCTCCTCCAGCAGGGTGATGTCCTCCAGGGTCTCCCCCTCCCTGCGGGCCAGCGTGGAGCTGCTGCCAGTCTCTATGGCACTCTCGTCCGACGTCTGGGAGCTGCGGACACGACCACGTCACAGCAGGGTGAGGAGAGGCATGAGGGAGGAGGGGGAGGAGGACGAGAAGCTAGAGGGGGGCGGGGCGGAGGGGGAGGTGGAAGAGAAGAGGAGGAGAGAGGGAGAGGGAAAAAGAAGAGGGAAGGAAAGAGAAAGGAGGAGGGGGAGAGAGAGGACCGAGGAGGAGAGGGAGAGGACGGAGGAGAGGGAGGAGGAGGAGAGGGAGGCGGAGAGGGAGCAGGGGAGCTACCTGTGGCGGTTCCTCTTGCTGTAGCCCAGGTCAGGCTCCAGGTCGGGCAGGGGGATGATGTAGCCGCTGTCCGAGCTCAGACGCTGCTCCTGCTCCTCACGGCTCTTCAGCTTGCCCTGGTTCTTGTAGCTGATGCCCACGTAGGCGTCGTCGCTCTCCACGCACACGCGCGTCACCGCAGGGTGGTCACTCTTCAGGAAGTCATGGTTGATCCTCTCGTAGCTCTGCAGGGCAACGGGGGATGCACAGAACGTCAGACAGACAGAACGTTAGACAGCCAGAGGGTGAGACAGACAGAGAGACAGACAGACAGATAGTGCTGCATACTGTCTAGGCGAAGTAGGGGAGGAGGAGAGGGGAGGGGAAAATAGACTGTCTCCTGTTTGGAACAACTCTGGAAACAGAAACATCTGTTCCCAAATCACCGAACTCATAACCCTAACCATCACTCCTAAAGGTGACCACCTAATCGTCCCCAGAAACAGCTGTCACCAATGTGTGGTGTGGTGTGTGTGTGTGTGTGTGTCTGTCTGTGTGTGGTGTGTTCCCAATGTGGCAGTGTGGTGAGACCCTAACCACACCACATCTCCCAGCCTGCCCAACCCACAACGGAGAGAGGTGCTAAAACAGGACCTGGTTCCTCCTCTCATCTCCTCATCTGTTCATTTGCTCTCTCCTCTTCCTCTTCTGTCAACTCCTCCTTCTCTCCTCTCCTCCTCTCTGCTCCCACTCCCATCTTCTCCTCTCTTCTCCTTCCTCCTCTCTGCTCCAAATCTCTCCTCCACCTTCCCCCTCCTCCTCCTCCTCCCCTGTCTACTGGCAGTGAAGAGCCTTTGGGGGCAGGGCAGTTTGATGTGCCATGTGCTGGCTGGGTTTAACAATCTCACTGTGGCTGGCCCTCTAATGACAGGCTAGGCTGCTCCTGTCGCCCCGAGCAACATATGCTTCACACCCTGCACAGGAAGTGGCTGCCTTCCGTTTAGCAGAGGTGTCATGGCACTTCCTCTCTGTCTGTGCAGAGGGGTGATGGGAGAGGGGTCAGGGGTCAGAGGTGAGGTTGAGGCTTACCCTCTTGTAGCTGGCGGGCAGCAGGGAGGCCACTGATTCGCTGAGGCTGAGGAAGGAGGGCCTTTTCTCGGGCTCGCTGTTCCAACACTTCATCATCATCTCATACCTGGACACACACACACACAGATGGAGTACATGTTATACAACAGAAGTGTACACAGCAGTGTAACCAGGGCAATGAGTATTAGAACAGGATGCCGCGTAACCAGGGTCACGGATACTAGAACAGGACGCTGTGTAACCAGGGTAACGGCTACCAGAACAGGATGCTGTGTAACCAGGGTAACGTACACATGGGCAGCAGCATGCTCAGGCTTGGCCATCCTGTAGCCACTCTTGATCTTGTTGTAGAAGCTGGAGTCCACCACCATACCAGGGTAGGGGGTTCCACCTGCACACACACACACACACACACACACACACACACACACACGCACACACACACACACACACACACACACACACACACACACACACAGAGAGAGGAGACACACACACAGAGAGAGGAGACAAGGTCAACACACCAATAAATCTTAACATGAAAGTGCTTAAAACCTCATTAGTAAGATCTCATAAACCCAACCTCCCCCTGACCCTGGCCATAACCCCAACCTAACCTGACCCTGACCCCAGCCTCGCCCCCAGCCTCACCCTCAGCACCCATTCTTACCCAGAGAGAAGATCTCCCACAGCAGGATGCCATAGGACCAGACGTCACTCAGGCTGGTGTACATGTTGTCAAAGATGCTCTCAGGAGCCATCCACTTCACTGGAAGGAAGGTCTACACACACACACACAAGTTAAAACACACTGCCTAAGCACACACCTATACACACACATCTGATGCTAAGACCCAGACAGGGGAGGAAGTCACACACACACACACACCCCTCGCGTTTAGACAAGGCAGTTCAGACAGGAGGATGACTCACGCTGCCCTTGGAGACGTAGTTGTTGTCGTGCATGATGTCCCTGGCCAGACCAAAGTCACAGATCTTCACGATCTTCCCCTGGGACAGCAGCACGTTTCTGGCAGCCAGGTCTCTGTGCACACACTGCAACACACACACACTTTGTTAAGCATCAGTCGGACTTTCTCTCTTTCTTTCCATGTTCCTCCCTCCATTAGATCCTGTGCTTCCTGTCTATAAACAGTCCTGCAGGGTTGACCACCACAGGCCTCTGGCGCCATGGAGATAATGACACGCTGCAAAGGCCCCTGGGTAATTTGAGTGTGTCCAGAGCTATATAAGGTGCTGGCGTGTCTGTGTTGCCATGGGCCTGCTTCTCCCTCCCTCCCTGCTTCCTCAAGCCTTCTCTCTCTCCCCTGTCTGCCCTTCTCCCTCTCTCCTTCCCTCTCCCTCCCTCTCTCTTTCTTTCCTTCCCTGTCTCTCTCTCTCTCTCCCCCTCTCTCCCTCCCTCTCTCCCTCTCTCCCTCCCTGTGTCCTTTTCTGACCTGTGTATCTCTGGTCAAAGAAGCGCAGCCAGCCCAGAAAGAAACGACAGTAGAAACATTGTGGTGACCAAACCAATGTTCTCTCCTTCCCTTCTATAGTCTTTCCTTGTCTCCCCCTCTCCCTCTCTCCCTCTCAGTACCCCCCTCCCTCTCGCCCTTCCTCCTCCCTCCCCTCTTCCCCGTCTGATCTGGGACTCACGTTCTTGGAGGCCAGGAACTCCATGCCGCGGGCCACCTGGTAGGAGAAGCTGAGCAGGTCGGTGGTGCTCAGACCCTTGCTCTTATCGTCCGGCAGCAGACCGTCCACCTCACCCTCTGGAGCACACACGCACACGCACACACACAAACATAAAACGAACATATAATAAGGCCGAAGCGGGTGTTTGGGAACATGTAAATATAGACTGGCGGTTCCAACCTGCACCTTCCTAATAGCAGGGAGCTCCAGAACGCCGCCGTCTGTAATTACAGAGCAGCGACGTGACCCCTGACCCCACACTGGGTGAGCAGGGGGAGGAGGTCGAGGAAGGCAGAGGGTTCAGAGGGAGAAGGAAACGAAGATATGCAGGGTTAGAGATGATGACCCCCCCCTGACCTCACTGACTCCAGCAGGGTAGGGAACACCAAGATACTGGGGAAGAGAGGAAGAGGGGAAGAGAGGAAGAGAGATAGAGAGATAGAGTCCTCACCTCTCTGTCTCGGCGAGGGTGGGCTGTCGTAGCTGGAGAGCTGGATGTCGGAGTACTTGGAGGGATCGTTGATCTCCAGCATGGGAACGTACTGCGTGTCCACCTGCTTCATGTCCATGTAGTCTCCTCTGCCCTCGAAGGACAGGACCACATAGCTGCAGGACAGAGAGCGAGAGAGGGTCACATAGCTGCAAGAGGAATACCACGAGAGGAGAGAGAGAGGAGAGAAGAAGAAGGGAGAGGAGAGAGTGAGGAGTGTGGAGGGCGAGTCATGCTGGGTGGTCATTCTGAGGTGCGGTCAGTGTGAGTCAGTCGTCACACTTAATGACCCAAGCAGAGCGGCCGGAGAGAGAGCGAGAGGAGAAAAACAGATAGGGTCACTGGTCCGACACAGGGAGAGGAGGGAGGAAGGGTGAGGGAGGGAGGGAAGAGAGCTGAGACACAGTAGAGAGGAGCTAACAGCTGAGAGCACTCAGTGAAGACTCCAGCCAGTGTCCTCTGGTGACATGCTAGGGTTATTCATCTGTGTGTGTGTGCGTGTGTGTGTGTGCGCGATTGACCGTGTTTTCCTCTGTGTGTATGACAGTGTATGTGTGTGTGTTTGTACCTCCTGTTGCTCTCGTCCACAGGGTTGATGCCGAAGATGTCCAGGTCCTTCTTGGATTTCTCCGGATGCACACTTAGGAAGCTCTCCCTGTTCTTATGAAGGTAGTTCACCAGGTCGCCATAGAAACAGTACTCAGTGATGATGTAGATGGGACCTGGGGAGAGGAGGGGGGGGGGGACAGTTGAGTAAGAGTGTGTGTGTGCGTGCTTGTGTGAGTGTGTGTGCATGCTTGTGTGTGTGTGTGTGCTTGTGTGTGTGCGTGCTCACCTGTCTTGGTGCAAGCCCCCAGCAGGTTGACAATGTTCAGGTGAGGGCCCAGGTGAGTCATGATCTTCAACTCCGACATCAGGGCCTGCTTTTCACTGGAGCGAGCTGTGGCTAAGGAACAGCAGGAAGCTTCACTAACCCTTCAACATTCACTAACCCTTCAACATTCACTAACCCTTCAACATTCACTAACCCTTCAACATTCAATTAACATTCAACATTCAATGAACCTTTATTAAACTTTTACATACACTTAACCAAGTTCCATCCATCCTTCTATCCGTGCCTCCATCCCTCCCTCCCTCCACCCAGGGCAGCCACGGGGGGGTGAACTCACGTTTCAGCATCTTCACAGCCACCTTCATGACAGGCTGGGAGTGGCTGAGTCCGTAGGCTGTCCCTTCCACCACCTTCCCAAAGGCCCCGGAGCCCAGGATGCGACCTGAGACAGAGAGACCAGGTCAGTGACCCAGCTGGACCAACCTTCCCACACCCCTGCCTGTACCCCAGTACCCCAGGACCCCAGTACCCCAGGACCCCAGCCCCAGTACCCCAGCCCCGACCCCAGCCCCAGGACCACAGTACCCCAGTACCCCAGGACCAGTACCCCAGTACCCCAGGACCCCAGCCCCAGTACCCCAGCCCCGACCCCAGCCCCAGGACCACAGTACCCCAGTACCCCAGGACCAGTACCCCAGTACCCCAGGACCCCAGCCCCAGTACCCCAGCCCCGACCCCAGCCCCAGGACCACAGTACCCCAGTACCCCAGGACCAGTACCCCAGTACCCCAGGACCCCAGCCCCAGGGTGGGATCACCAGAGCAGCAGCTCACCCAGCACCAGGCCGTCTCTGGGGAACTCCCAGCGGGAGTCGTAGGGCAGCTGCATGGGGTCCACGTAGATGTACTCATGGCCGTCTGGACTCACAGACTCGATCACCCTCCAGCGGATTTCATATCGAGGCTTCTGTTAGGGAGCAACACACGACAGCTCAGACATAGCCTCAACTCGAGTCTCAGACCCAGCCCTAGTCCTTATCCTAGTCCAAGTCCCACCTCTAATCCCAGACATAGACCTAGCCCCAAACCTAGTGCTAGCTCCAGCCCTAGTCCAAAATGCCACCTAAATGACAGAAATCTTTTGAATGAGTGAGTGAGTAGGTGAGTTGTGGAGTGAGTGAGTTGTGGAGTGAGTGAGTTGTGGAGTGAGTGAGTTGTGGAGTCAGTGAGTGAGTGAGTGACTGAGTGAGTGAGTGAGTAAGTGGTGGAGTAAGTGACTAGTGAGACAGTGAGTGAGTGACAGAGTGAGAGAGACAGTACCTGTTTCCATATGATGACGAGCACAATGAGAGAGATGATGACTATGACCAGCAACACCAACACTGCTGCAGCCACCGTCAGCTCTGAGTGAGGGCCTGCACACACACACACACACACAAACACATGAATTGACACCAGGATACAGAGGTGTGAGTTTAATGGCTGTGTGATGGGATGGTAAAGGGTGTCGTCTCTCAACAGCTGAAGAAGCCAAATGGCCCTGAACGTCTGTCCTCGGTTTTCAGAATAAAAGCCTCTAACACAAAGCTGAGCTTGTCTCCACTCCCCCTCCACACACACACACACACACACACATGCACTCACTGAGTCTGTGTGTCTGTCTGTGTGTTTCTGTCTGTGTGTGTGTGTTTCTGTGTGTGCATGCGTGTGTCTGTGTGTGTGTGTGTTTCTGTGTGTGCGTGCGTGTGTGTTCTCCTCACCATTAGACACCAGCTTGACCTCCCTGCTGACGACGGCCATCTCGTTCCTGGCCAGGCAGCGCACGGCCAGTGTGTTATCAAGATGACCGAACATCACCTGGCTCTCCAGCTGGAGGTCGGCGTCCAGGTGCGTTTCCACGGTGATCTCCGAGGAGTTGGCCGGGAGGGGCACCCACTGGGAGGAGTCGTTGGCACAGCTGGACAGATGCAGGACACGGTGACCGTGTGTGTGTGTGTGTGGGACAGAGACTGTGTGAGTGTAGAGGTGCGTGAGTGTGTGTGTTGGCCTGTGTGTGTGTGCTTCTTACTGTTTGATGTTGCTGCAGATGAACCACTCCAGCTCAGGTGTGGGCTGTCCCCCAGCGATGCACACCACGGCCTGGCCGAGCGACGATCCGTGATGTAGGTCCATGAGATCCACGATCACAGCGGGAACTGTGGGGTGGAGGTCAGGAGTCAGACAGGCAGAGGACGGGCTGAACAGAGGGCCGTTGGGGGGCGTGGGCCTGGCTCACCTTTGACCTGCAAGCTGAAACTGTGGGTGGTGCTCAGGTCGCCGTTGTCCAGTCGCAGAGTGTAGTTCCCACTATCCTCCTGCTTGGCCCGGATCAAGGTCAGAATACTCTGGTACCTGCAGAACCGCAACACACCCCAACAACATTTTAGAACCTTCTACAACCACACACACATGCCAGAACCTGCAGAGCAACAACGGAACACGCCCCTCAAGCCCCCCCCCCCCCAGACCTCAACAGCATCCGTACAACCAGAACCACGATCCTCTAGAGCACGCAGGTACTAGCAGGAGAACACCAGGTGGGTGATGTCACACAGACACCAGGAAAGCCTCACCTGGTCTCGCCGACCTTCCGCAGGTTGCTGCTGATCTCGGCCGCCACGTCGTCCAGAGGGCGTCCGTCCTTCAGCCAGGTGACCCTCGCCTCGGGGAAGGAGTCGATGTCCGCCCGGAACTCCTTCACTTCGTCCAGCTCCGCAGTCTCCTGGGGGCTGAAGGACGGGCGGAGAGACACAAAGGCACTCTCTGCGGAGGGAGAGGAGGAAGAGATGAGGTGAGGAAGGGAACGACACGGACCACAAACGTCGAGAAAACGAACCAATGAATGGGCCCCTCCCCCCCGGAGGCGACGGTTACCGTAGACGTTGATGACCAGCTCCCTGGTCTGCCTCTTGTCGCTGATGATGTCGGTGATGGCGCAGGCGTAGGAGCCGCTGTCCTTGGCGGACGCCTGGCCGATGGTCAGCGTGTACTGGATCTCCTGCTCGCGCTTGTTCTCCCGCACGGACTTCACGCCGCGATTCGCCTGGAAAGCCATCGCTCACTCGTCAACTCCCACTAACATCAATCATGGTCACATGCTTCCATGGGCCCCTTTTCTCTTCCTCCCTCTCCCCTTCTCCAAGCCCCCCAGAACCCCCTACATCTCCGCCGCTCACCTGTCTGCCGGGGTACTTCCATTGGTCCTCCAGGATCTCGGAGGATCCCCGCGCCAGGCAGGACACGGTGAGGGTCTCCCCCACCAGCAGGGCCGTCCTGGGGGCCCGGAGCTCCACCTCCAGCCCCCCCGCGCCCTCCACCCACCCGTGAACAATGTACTCCTCGCTGTAGTGCTCCTCGTCGTTGATCATTGCCCGGCAGGCGTAGGTCCCCGGGTTGAACAGGCCCACGGCGCCGCGCCGGCTGTCGTAGGAGGAGGGGACCTCCTGCTGGGTGTCGGTGTTCACCAGGGTAACGTTGGCGCCGGGGTCGGACACACGGCAGCCGATCTCCATCTCCTTCTGGTCCGTCAGGACGTGGTTGCTGTAGGGCACCAGCGAGGGCAGGAAGGGCACCTCGGGGTCTGGGGGGCGCAACACCATGGGGGAGGGGGGGAGGGGGGGAGGGGTGCAACACCATGGGGGTGGGGGGGAGGGGTGCAACACCATGGGGGAGGGGGGGAGGGGTGCAACACAATTAGTGCGGTTACGACTTTGAATTCGACTTTATTTATGACAATGAATACACTCAAGCATGTATGAAGGAGCGCACACATGACCAGCAGATACACTCCACACGTGTTCGTGTGTGTTCACCTACCCGGCACGTAGACATAGATGCTGCTCTGCGTCTCCTCCGAGCCGTTGCCGTGTTGATAGAAACAGGTGTAGGCGCCCGTGTGCATCGCCGTGGCGTCCTCCACGGTCACCGTGGTGACGAACAGGCCGCTGTTGTCCTCCTCCGTCTGCTGGGGCAGGTAGAGGGGCGTGTCCCACTCCAGCTCCGCCTCCCCGTGGCAGGTGAGGGTGAAGGGGGCGTTGAGGGGGACCTGCATCTGCTCCACCCGGGGCAGGAGGAGGGGGGCGGAGGAGGGCTGGAACGCCACGGAGCCCGATGCTGCAGACACATGGGAGGACAGCTGGGTAAGACTCCATCACTAGCACACACCGATCCATCACACACACACACACACACACACACACACACACACATACACACAGATCCATAACACACACACATACAGATCCATATCACACACACACACACAGATCCATAACAAACACACACACAAACACACAGATCCATACAGTTTTGTTCACCAGGAGACCGTTCTGAAATACTGTTAGAACTACGCACCTCTGACCCTTAAAATCTTCTCCTGTACTTTCATTCTACTTTGAGGGAAAGGACAGAAGTGTAAAAATGTCAAACAGGGTCTCACCTTTGACCTTCAGCGTGAAGGAGAAGTGTTCTGACTGGGAGCCAGCCAGGGCCATGATGGTGTAGTTCCCACTGTCAGCTTCTAGGGGCTGCCTCAGCGTCAGTACACTCTGATACCTGGGGAATACACACACAGGTCCATAAAACACACACACATACAGGTCCATAAAACACACACACACACAGACAGGTCCATAACACACACAGGCAGGTCCATAACACACACACATACACACACAGGTCCATAAGACACACACAGAGGTCCATTACACAAACACACACACACACAGGTCCATAACACACACAGATACACACACACGTGTCGGCCCAGCCCAGCGGTGTGGCCTACCTGTGGGGCGTGGCCTGGAGGGGCGAGACCTGGAGGGGCGTGGTCTTGGTCCGGACGTAGCTGCTTCCCGCCAGCTCGCTGCCATCCTTGTACCATGTGACCTGGGGGGGCGGGACTGGCGTGGATCAGGATGGTGAACTCTGACTCCTCCAGCAGGCTGGCGAACTCCACTGCTCCTATCCCAGCATGCTCCAGGGAAATGAACGAGTTCTCCTCTGTGGGGGGAGGGGGGGAGGAGAAGTAGAGAGAGACAAAGAGAGAGACAGTGAGAGACATGCATAGAGAGAGAGAGATGACGAAAGAGAGAGAGAGAGAGAGAGAGAGAGAGAGAGAGAGGAGAGAGAGAGAGAGAGAGAGAGAGAGAGAGAGAGAGAGAAAGAGAGAGGAGAGAGAGAGAGAGAGAGAGAGAGAGAGAGAGAGAGAGAGAGAGAGAGAGAGGAGAGAGAGAGAGAGAGAAAGAGAGAGAGAGAGAGAGAGAGAGAGAGAGAGAGAGGAGAGAGAGAGAGAGAGAGAGAGAGCGAGAGGAGAGAGAGAGAGAGAGAGAGAGAGAGAGGGTTAGCAAGGGGACAGGAGAGGCAGAGAGGGGAGAGGTGAGGTAGAGAGAAGAATGAAAGCTTGGCCTCCATCTGTTGAAGCCATCTGATGATTCCAGCAGATGATGGAGAAACCAGTGTTCTGAGAGGTTTCCCCCTCTGACAAACAGGACTAACACTGAGACAACAGAACCTTCCCCAGTCCTTACTACATCTGTACACTCCTTCATCCACTAACACTTCACCCACAGTATAAGACAACACCATTTGATTCTGGTTTACACTATTCTAGTCAACTCTATTTCATGATGTTTTTCTCTTTTCTATATTTCTCTGTTCTATTCTACTCTGTTTTACTCTATTGGGTTCTGGGTGTTTGTGATGGGTGCGCAGTGCGTACCGAAGACGGTGACCACCACTCTGCCTGTGCGGATCTCCCCGCTGTCTTCATTGACAACGACGCACTCGTAGACTCCACTGTCATGAGAGGTGGCTTCTGGGATACGGAGGATGTAGAGCACCTGATTGGTCAGAATCTCCTTCATCGCCACTGCTCTGACAGCCTGCAGAACAAAAGCCATGTTACAGTTATACCTCCAAACACACATACACACCTACATGCACACACACTTGCTGACATTCACACACATGCATGCACACATACCGACACGTAAACCCACACACACCCCTACATGCACATGCACGTGCGCACTCACATACCTTCATGCACACACACCATCACACACAAACATACCAACACACACACCAACACACATGTTCCTTTGGTCGTGTAGAGGAGGGCATGTATCTGCTCAACGCATCCAGAGGTCAGGGAGGTCACAGGAGTTATGACCCCCTCTTTATTTTTCTCTCCCTTTTCTTTCTTTCTTTCTTTCTTTCTTTCTCTCTCTCTCTCTCTCTCTCTCTCTCTCTCTCTCTCTCTCTGTCTCTCACTCACTCTCTCTCTCTCTCTCTCTCTCTCTCTCTCTTTGTCTCTCACTCACTCTCTCTCTCTCTCTCTCTCTCCTTCTCCTCCCCCTTTCCAGAAAACCTGCTCCTCCTCCTCCTCACCTCCCCCTCCTGCTCCCCGCTTGTCATGAATTGTAGAGCAGTGGTCTTCCACCCTGGTCCTCAGGGACCCCCTATCCTGCATGTTTGAGATGTTTCCCTGCTCCCTCACACCTGATTCAAATGAATGGGTCATTATTTAGCTCTGCAGAAGCCTTTTAACGACCCATTCATTTAAATCAGGTGTGTTGGAGCCGGGAAACATCTCAAACAGGCAGGGCAGGGGTCCCTGGGGACCAGGGTTGAAGACCACTTCTGTGGAGGACGGTTCCACTCTGCAGGGGGGATGTGGGCAGTATCAGAGAGAGACCGTCCCAGCTCACTTGCCTGTTTCTTGGGGTGGAGCCACTGCTGCTGGAAGGCTGGTCCCAGAGGGACAAGGCAGGTGATGTTGAGGGCCTGTCCCAGCCTCACAGCCTCCTCGCTGGCCCCCACCTCCACCTGGAAGGCCTCCTCGCCTGCACAGAGATAACAAACACGCTCAGAACACTCTCCCATGACCGGCCTGCCCGCCATCCCAGCTCGCCAGGACCAGAGACGGATGACATCACGCCCTCCCGACAGCAGTTGGGTGAGGTCATCTCCCCTTGGAGCTGGTCACATGATGTCACCCCTCTGTCTTCCAGGAAGTGACATCACCCAGCCCCACCTCCACCCCAGGGAAACGGCCACATGTGCTTGCCTTATTAGAACCCTGCTCTTTCTGATCTGTCTCTGCTTCCCTGGTTCTAGAGAATTATACACATAGACTATATATACAATATGTAGTTATATACATACATAGTTATATGCATAGTGATATACATTTATAGATGTCTACATATAGATGTATATACAAACTGTAGAGTTGTATAAACACTGTATATAGATTTATACACATATGAGTTATATACAGTTATAAACATTTATAGAGTCATATACAGAAAGTTATATACATAGATTGTCATAAAATTGACATTTGTAGAGTTGTGGATCAGGACAGGACTCCAGCACTCACCTGTGCTGTCCTCCACCCTGTAGGTGTCACTGCGGACAACGACCCCATCGACCACGGTCTCACACCGGTACAGTCCTGCCGGAATGATGGCCACAAACCCCATCTTGCTGTCGAACAAGGCAGAAACCTCCTCCTCACCGGGCACGCTCCGTAGCGTCACCTGGGAGGCCGGGTCGGACACGCGACACGGGATGAAAGTCTTGCCCGCCATCGCCGTCGCCATCAAGTTTTCCGGCTCTTCCGGGACGAAGGGAACAGCAGGATCTAGAGAGGATGGTCCATAGGAACAGGATCACCACAACGTCTCGGCAGGATGGAGCTGAGTTGCTCTACTGAGCTGGAAGGTAAAGTAACTGCTCTTTTTGAGGGAAGCCGAGGAAAACAGCTTCAAAGTGTTTGGTTGTGGTTGACTTTTAGGACATTCATGCTGATCACATCCCATGCTTTCTCTAAAACAATACAGCTGTGACATAAAATTCAACCATATGTCAACGCAAGCAATGGTAGCAAAAACAGCAGTACCTTCATTTTGACCAAGTTGCCAGTTACTGCATTTTTGCTTGGGAAGGGAGTGGGGTTTACTTATGAAAATCACAACACTTTAAAGCTCTGTGGCTCCGTTACCTGGAACATAGATGTATATCTCTGCCTCGTAATCCTGGTTGCTGTTTAAATCTTGGTCATCTAAGGTCTGGTATCTACAGGAGTAGTATCCGGTGTTGGCAGCGGAGGCGTTGTTTATGAAGAGAGTGGATGTGTTATATCCGGAATTCACAAATGTGTTGTCCGGTAAGGGTTCAACCCACACTACGCTCCTCTTCCCGATACAGCTAACGTTAAATACGGAATGCCGCTCGAGGACGAACTCATGTTGGTTGGATGCGATGGTCGGCCAAAGTATTCCGTATGTAACTGAAAATTTGACAGTTGAAATATGAATTATAATGACAGAAGTTTGACATTAGACTAGGCCGCACCACACACATGTTCAATGACTAGGTAGGTTTGCTTACCTGATATGAACCCAAACAGCACTACCCCCACCACGAGAAGGGTCTTCATGCCTGCCATGACCTCCGACGCGTGGATCACTGTGAGAGAGAAAACAGGAACGTCACACATGTATTTACATTTACATTGCATAAACTTAGCAGATGTTTTTTTTTTATCCAAAGCGACAGGCTACAAATATCGCATATAGAAAGTAGAGCGCTTGACGCGGTGTTGTGAAAGCGCATGGACGCATAACAGCTGTGCCTGTTTAGGCAAGTTGGCGACGGTTGAATCAGTGCCGCTGCGCCAGCATCCTCTTCCTCCAGATGCGCGCATTGAGCGCGGTTCCCGGAGCGGACACCGGGCCAGGCCGCTAGAGGACGACAGAGCCCACCTCTTGGTGTTTTGTGCCGTCTTTGCTTTAGGCCGGACACCTCTCTCTCTCTATCTCTATCTCTATCTATCTCTCTCTCGGAATGGAGGGAACTTTCCGTTACATTAGGATATTGTAATTGGTTGAACAGAACGATTTTGGATCAAATGCATAGGATACACATTTAATAGATTTTTTTTGTTTGTTTGTTTTTTGTCGTCTCACGATCAGATAGTCGCTGAGATGATTATGATGGATCGTTATGAATTCATTAAGATAGGCCTACCTGTGGACTGAAAAAAATCTTTAAATTACTGCAGGGTTTATCTAAAGTGCTGTAAACTCCACAAAAACAACACTGATAATGAACGGTTCCAAGGCCTCGTCTCACATACAGACATTCTCGGTCTCTGTGTTATCTGTCCGTCTGGCTTACGGACCCTGTGATGTTCGGATCCTGGATTCCATCAATGGCCAAGCGAAGCGAGTTGCCCGGTTTAGCAGAGCGTTTAGGGTTGCATTGAGAAGTTTGAAAATTCGAAATATATTTGTTAGCCTTTGCCAAATTGAAGGCTCGTATTGAATGTAGCCTACATGACTAGAGTTTAATAGACCACAACACAATATTGTACTGGCTATTCTTTAAACCCATTCTTTAAAGATAACAATCTCAAAGGCTTGGGCCAGGAATACACTTATCAATAGATTTAGGACAACTATATTCGTGAAACTGCCTGAGCGTAAGGTGACGCTTGTGTTTGTCCGCTCAGGCGCAACCGGGCAGGGTTAATTACCCCTGGAAACCCAGGCTTGGCGAGAAACTCTATAATTAAGAGAGCAACTCAAGAAAGAGGCTGATACGGCTCGCATTTGCGTGGGAATCCTGTGACAAACGTCTAATTCGTTTCGACATGTTTACACACACTCATTGTCTTCTGAAAAAAAAATGTGGTTTTGGTCAGGGTTTTCCTTATACGCTTCCTCCCACCAAACGTGCAGTCCCAACAAATGTTCAAGCTACCAAACGCTCTGTTCAGCTGAACTCGCAACAGCTGGGGGTCGTTTCAGCTAACTTTCCTCCACAGATAAAACTGTAAAATTAAATCCCACACGTGAAGAATAGATTTCCATGGGAATATTACGAAGAAAGACGTATCTAAAGATAGCACTATGGCAATCCTTAGACACCTCTATCTGGATGCTGGGGCCTCAAAGTTTTCACGTAGGCCTACCTCATAAATGTGACTGTTATGGACAACAGATCGAGGCGGTTTCTCGCATTATTTTTTTAAAAATTCGATAATTTATCAAAACACAGCTAATGTTTCTTGGCAGCGGATATTTCGACGCATATGGGTTTCATCCCAGCATGAAAAAGACCCCCTGCTGCTCCCCACTCAGAAAACAAGAGTCGAACATAGAACCATATGCAACAAAAGAACAACAGCCTATCTGTAGGTTCCACGTGGAACCCTGATCAGAAAGATCAGAAAAAACGAGCTGAGCAATGTTCTACCTCGACCATTATGTGATGTATGTATTCCAGTGGGTTCCTCTGTGGTTTCAAATGGTTCTATAAAAGCTTTGCTCTTTCCACACACACACATACACACACACACACACAATATCCTTGTCACTCCATCCCGCTGTGCCTTGAGTTCCATCAGCAAGTTATTCCATTGTACAATATTCCTTTATAATTCCACGGATTCCACGCGCAGGTACGAAAGCAACTTGAAATCGACTTCCCAATATGTTTCCCATTAATGCCAGACTGGACCCCACAATGGAGCCTCAGTCCTCGAGGTGACAGCTCCAGCTGTGAGGCCGACATCGAGTGCTTTCATCCCGCCGAGTCAGCGACATCTCTCCGCTAGAAATCCAGAGGAGAGAGCCCACATGTTGCAGGGAAAACGGAATTCCCTGAAAAATATTACTGCATGTAATGCATAACGCAGTGCCTGCTGATTACGCATCAACCGTTTGGAAAAACTTCCACGTAGCGAACGAATGCCAAAGAGGATGAATGTAGACGCAAAACGTTTTGGGGTGTTTTTCAAAAAGTTTCCCATTTATAAAAAATCACCAAGAATCTTAAATGGTTTTATCCGTTAACATTTTCTCAACACCATGAAAATGTTTGCCTTTTTACAAAACATCGGATAAATAGGCTTACAAAATGTGAGAACATCGCCGATTTGATTTGTGCCAGCATCTTCTTAAATCTAATACTTTACCTTTTTAATTTCCTTTTAATTGTTCCTCTTGATAGAATAAATCCAGTAATGAATAAAGCATACGCTCTCTGCTTTGCGCAGTGAATGGTTCTCCGGTGCCGTTAATCCTCACAGCTCGAGCCTGCTCCGTGAAAGCAAGCATATGTGCGCCACTCCGTCTGCGTCCGCGGCTCCGCTCCCAAATGCGCCTGAGTTGGAGCGACCTGTAATTGATTCAATGCTACAGTCCAACAGTCCATCCTCCTAAAAAAACTAAATATCTGGCTCAAAGTAAATAACTCTCAGGAAATGACCCCCCTCTCCCCCCCCCCCTGCGCTGAAGGAACTTTCAAAGTAAGAGTCTTTTCTTTGCATTGAGGACTGCAACGAGGGGTCAAATTTCTCTGCTGTTAAAAGTTGTGAGACGAGGAGAAATATGTTTTAAGAGACGGCTTTTCGTACAGCATTTTCAAAGATGCTGATGCAATGCCAAATTGAAACGGTTTTCTACGCGTAATAGAAGCTTTTTAAATAATTAGCTACTATAGGCCTGTTCACTAATTATTAAAAAAAACGAGCAAAGTTCAAAAAGTGTAATGTTCTTTGGGTTAAAGCATGTATTTAACAGCGGTTAGGCGATTCTTTTGTAAAGTATCAACGTTCGGTGGGGGTACACAGAGACGCCAAGTCCAGATCACTGACTGAGTCATTGCGGACCGACGCCGCGTGCAGAGGGCGCTCTAACACCGTCATATCACATCCCAAGCGATCTGACTTCAGAACAACTTTGCATTCTTACACGTCTGCGTAATTTTGGGAAAATAAGACGGTTGTTAACATCCTTTACAGGGTTGTGTCTGTTGTTTAGTTGAGTAACCCAGTTCCTCCCCAGGGGGTCTCCGTAAGGATAATGGATCCTTATGTATCTCCTAATTCTCGGCTCTCAGTGATGCAGAGCCACGACTGCCGGCTGTGTTGTGTTCACGGAGTTGAGCCCCGGGGCTGAGGGCTCGCCAACCCCACCGAGCATCCAGAGGTGCCCTCCCCACGGCTCGCCCTCGAAGGCAAACACACAACCCCAGCCGCTTTCAGCACAATTACTTCCACATGTTCAGTGAGCCAAAGAACGCAAAAGAACAACGTCCCTTGTTCTCCAAAAAAAGAAGTCAACTTTTAGTGCCTCAGATAAGTTTAGGTTCTAAATCGGTGTCTCTTAGTTTAACACGGGCGTCAACGCTGTGCGTCTGTTTTTAATCAGTTTGACATCGAACTAAACTGATATATGTTGTCACTGAGCCATTCTATAGTCTTTTTCCCCTGTTGGTTGGGCCCCAGTTCAGAGCTCATCTCGAGAGCAACATCCTAGTCTCTCTGGAGACGCGCCGTCAGGAAGCACAGACACGCTCCACAGTCATGTAAACATGAAGACGTATCATATTTAAGTTGGGTGTTTGTGCAACATTCCTCACATTTCAACTGGAAGGAATGTGCTTCATGTCACAAAGCGACCTTTAGTGTGTGTGTCCTCGTTCTAACTGCAGAGAGAGGGGGGGGGGGGGTTGGAGAGAGAGAGAGAACATTGAATTGAGAGACAGGAATAGAAAGAGAGGGGAAAGGTAGAGAACGAGACAGAGAGAGGAGAAGAGACAGAGAGGGAGAGAGAAGAGTAAAGACACGATGAGAGTGGAGTGGGAAAAGATAATGGAGGGGAGAAAGAGAGAGACAGAGGAGGAGAGAGAATCAAGACGAGAAGATGGAAGAGGTATAGGGGGAGAGAGAGGCGGGGGAGAGAGAGGCAGAGGAGAGAAAGGGGCTGAAGAGGGAAGAAGAGAGAATGTAATAAGAAATGGAGTAAGAGCTATAGCAAGAAGAGAAAAACAGCTGTCCATGAGGGGGCGTTTATTTGCTTAATCAAAGAGCTGAGCTGCAAATACAGTCGGCCTAATGTATGGTCAAGCAGCCTACTCAGTACTTAGGCTGTACTAGTACTACTAGTAATACTTGCATCTATGGGCAATGACAAGTCTTCTTTCATGGGTCACCTCAGTGCTGCATATCATTATATTAAATCATTTTCAATCATTTCTTAATTTCAGTCATTTCATACATGTCTTGGCCTTAACCCTACATAACACTCCTATACTGCTGTATCTGCCTGACACAGTATATACCTTCACGTCCAACGATAGATTTGATTTGAACAAATTGGTCCAAATGATCTGAGCTGAGACACTTGTCAAACACAACATTTATTATCACCACAGAGGGTGGACATTAAGCTTTAAAGCTAATCCTGAGTCGGGCAAACCTGGAAGCGGTCACACATCCAGTAGTAGCCTATCTGTAGAACAGGTAGTGCTGACAGTCTCTGGCCTGTTTACTCCTGTTTGTGTGTGTGTTGCTAAGCGACATGGGAGGCACAGGTGACTATTGTTTGCTCAAAATCAGGATCAGGAGTCACGTCACGGCCGAATAAACGACATCTTTGGTCTTTTGGTCCGAGTTAAACATGGATTCCGAACTCAATGGCTTATGCTAACAACTTTTCTGATGCAAAAGGCTGTATAGTTGCCTGTGATTCTATATGTTTACAGATTTCGTTTAGGGATCTATCATAGCCTATAGCACAATTTTGACACATTCTACCAGGTTCTCTAAAATAATGAGTTACTATGCTATTGTGGCATATTACCTCGTACCACCCTGGTCATAGTACAAACATTTTTTTTGTATTTTTACCACTTAAAACATACTTAAAATGATTCAGTAAGTACACAGTCATCCAGAATGTGTTGTCATTCTTACATGCATGCAAGCATGTGTCATGTGAGTATAACACATCGTTTGCACAGACACACAATGCATGTGTCTGTGCATGTATCCACACTTGTGGATGTCTTTCTCACACTTACACACACACACACATCCTGGTGGGGGAGAGAGGAATACTTTGCACTAGCTGTCCCATTTGACCTGAACATGCAATCCGAGTGATGTAGGGGTTCTCAATGTGTTTGAAGGTTTTACATATTTTCTTTATGGAAGTAGCTTATAGCAGAGATCTATAACATGTTCTAAAAGTATCAATTTAGGTAGCATTCTGAGTATTTCTCGTTTTCTAGGTAATTTACCAAAAAGTATCCCAAATAACCTGACTTCAGTACGGCTTTTATATGGTGCCCGTGCTCATCTGACATTTTAAATCTTTATATGAAAACTATCAAAATATAGTGCTTTACCAAAACAGTTAAAATAGATGCCTTTAATTATAATCCATTCTCTGTAAATACAACATAATAAAAACGTTATTAAATTAAACTGATATAGCCTATACTTGAACTGTGAAGCCTGCACAAGTAGCTCAGATAACTGAATCCAGCAAACTGAAGTGGACAGACATGGGCTGAATATTATTGGTAAACAAACGTTAAAACGTTATGCTGGTGGTGATCCAGTGCTCGGTTCCGTTCCGGGACGTGAGGCCTTTCTAATTTTCGGTTCCTCTTTTTTCCACTTCATCCGACGGTTCTGGAACCAGATTTTGACGTGTCTCTCGGTCAGGTTTAGGGTGGTTGCTAGTTCATATCTGCGGGGCCTCGAAATATACTTGTTGAAGAGGAACTCCTTCTCCAGCTCCAGAAGTTGTGCGCTGCTGTATGACGTGCGGCTCCGCTTGTGCTCGTCCGGATTCTGCGAGTTGAACCCTTGCGAGATGGAAATAACATTTATTAGTTCAGATTTGTCATGTTTGATCTCTCCACGGCTTTTTAACGAACTTGATCAGTTATGAAGCCATATGCACGGATGCATTCAGACATTGCGGTTGTCTCATAATTGGGTAATATTTTGTCATTTAGAATAAATGCTGTCTTACCAGGAAGTAACGGGTAGGGCCTAACCCTGGAGCTCTTCATCCAGGGGAACGGTGCTTCCCCCTGACCACCCCGGCTGCCCTGCCCCTCCTGCCCTGCAGGGTAGTGCCCCCCGCTGCCTGGGTCTTGTGGGCCCTCCTGGGGATGATTCTGACCTGGGGTTAGGTATTGGCATGGAGGTAGACTGTAGAACAGCGCAGACCCCTTGCTGCAAAGGTCTTCCGTGGGGCACGGTGGCACGGGTATGTGCACCTGGCCGGAGCTGTAACGACAGGAAGGATTGTAGTCATATTCATCTGGTGGCTGCAGCTGGAAGCGTGCACCGTCATCGTAAATATCCGAGGCATCCATTATCGACAAGACGGTGTTTTAATGCATCCATGCGCGTCCTGGCAACGCTTTAACCGGTGGCCACCTGGTTCGCATTAGCTCGCTTATTGCCAAGCTAGTCTGTGTTTCTCACAGGAGTTAAAAGAAACGCGAAGATATCCATAACATTCATATTCCCATCAGAACATTGACACTGTAGCACTGTGAGGCCCAGGTACGTCGTCCGCTGAGCATGTGAAGTGAGCTTTGGGGGGGGAAACAGGAGAGCGCGTTGCCCACTTGGCCTCCATCACCCACCTTTCGTAAATATGTAACTGTCATTCGTGACGGCTTTAGGTGATAAGAACGGACTGGCCTTTTATGGAACAAAGCCGTGACTAAATCTAGTTTATTAACAAAGCACACAGACACACATACACTTACACACATACACAAACACAGATATTTGAATGACTCACCAATGATCGTTCAGTTTGTGGACTGTGATATGTTGAAACTGTATTTTAACACCGGCCTGTTGAATGTCAGCCAACGGACTAAATGCAGTTGATGATTCAAGAGGCACGCTCTATACCCAACAAAAGAATCGATTTTAAAGTGGTTGACACTTTATAAAAGGTCTCGACTGAATAGCCTGACAAAGGCTCATGGCATATATTGTGCGGTGGCTGGGCTCCATTAAGTTGGACAGCATTGATGAGGCGCGTGTCCAGAATCCACAGTTTCATCATCGTTGAAAGCAGCGCCTCACCTTAGACACCGGATTCACGCACCGCCCGTTTAGACTTCGGGACTGTTCGCGGGTCCTCGAAGCTTTTGGAGCCACCGGAAAGCCTTGTCACATTTGTAGAAAGTAAACAAAATTGTAGTTGTAGATTCATGATCGAAGCAGAGGTCTGTACGGTTACGCAGAACCCCGCCCCTGTCCTGTCACGGACTCTTCAGCTTCCTCCTGTGGCTCCACGCGAGACGCCAGCTGCAAGCGGCTGAAAAGCAGTCGTATTAATTGTCTTTTGTCATGCGTAATTGCCACATTTTCAATAGTAATTCTATCGTCTTTGGAGTGCTGGACTTGTTTGCCTTTGTATTTGAGTGGGTGTCTTTTCCCTCATCAAAAGTAAGAATATTTCGTTAATCGCCTGTTTTGGAGACGATGGATCCAGTGTTCATATAGACTCTGGCCAGAGAGTGCTTGACAGGATCCAGACCCGGGGTACAAGGTAATATGTTTTGGTGGAGCTAGATATCCCATAATACTGTGAAAGTAAACTTCAGGCTTATATGGCGGACTGACAGTTCGAGGTCAGGCTGAAAGAGATTGCCTAAACTTCAGTTAACTCCATTGTTAATCCCTTTTAATGGGACGATGGTCTTTCACACTCACACCTGCAAGGGGTGAACTCTAATTCGATTAATAGGAACTTCAATATATATTCATTAGATGGCTTTCCCTCAATAATATATGATCACCAGCGGGAACTGAAAGGAGACTATTTATTCCTCCTCTGAATGGGTCTGCGTGGGACCAAAACTTCACCTGCTTCCCTTCTCAATTAGGAATGTATCCCAAACTCCGTCAGAAACGAGTTAAATTAACCGTTAGCTAATTTCCCATCGCCCCTCCTACGTAATCCCTCCATTTTCAGCATGCCCCCTCAATTTAACATAAGTTGAAAGGTTCAAATAGTGCTTAATGAAACAGTGACTAAACCGTTCTCTCGCTCTCAGAGGAACCCTGTAGCTGTGTCTTCAAAGCCCTCTGAGACCGCAGCCGGAGGGGGTCCCGAGCTAAATACGAGTCCCAAGCTCGGGTCTCGAGCAGGACAATCCAACCTGTCAAAGCTTTTGCCCACCTCTATATATCCTTATTCTGTGGTTTTGGACGAATCGCAGCATAATCAACTAACGTGGGACTGAAACTGCAATTAAACTCTTTTTGGACAAGCAGAGTCTTTTCAAAAGCGAACATAAAATGACGATTGGCAGCAGTGCAGGACTCTTTGTGACAGTGGGGACTCAGGGGCCCGAGCTCTGCCACATCCAATGCAGAAATAAGACACGAAGGATATAATAACAATTCTAATAATAGTGATAATAATGATGATAATATTAATAATAATAGCCATAGTACAAAACAGAATATCATAATAGTATAATAACAGCATCAGGCATACCCTTCGAGTGCAGTAATGATAAAATAACATAATTAAAACGATAATAATGAAATTGTTTATCGCAATAATAACAATTAGAGGCTTATGAATAAATTAGACCTGCATTCATCCTCGTCTTGAGCATTCATGTAATCACTTCCTTTAGACTGATCTAAACGAATTTACATATTGTGCTTCTTGTAAGAATGGCATGTTAAATTAAACGTGTAAGTTAATATTCCCCCAAATTACCACGTTTCAGTGCATGTCGCATCTAATAGGCCTACATTACCTATAATATTAAGCTATACCCACCGTGGATATTTTAGGTTTGATTATAATGTTTTTATCGTGCAATATTACGCAATGTCGACTCTGGAAAGTATTTTGTAGATCATTTCAGATTCACGGTGGTGGTTTCTGAACCACAAGCTGGAGCGAGAGGCCCTGGCGACCGAGTGCTGACCCTTCTAACCCAGGCAGAGGCCACGGTGTCGGAAGCAGGTGTCTTCCTCCTCTTGCTCCTTTTTCACTGTCACCTCTTAGAGATGAATCCAAGCCCTCATGCTATAGTCTCTCAGTGCCACAAGCTCTACACAAATGTTGAAAAAACAACGAAATGATTTCCAAACGAAGTTAGTTGATACATCAATTCAGTTTTTTATTATTAAAATAAATACAAATATACATATTTTACATAACAATACTATGCACAGACAAATTCACATAACTTCAGATATCCAACATCTAAGTGCCCTAAGAGAGGTCTGAGAAGTGTCTTAGCTCTAAGGGCCTGTATGACAACTAGGAGAGTCACTTTGACGTTGGTTTGACAAACACTCGCGAGGAATTACAAATCACTGCATTTTTTCTTCAATGATGTTGCTCAGGTGACGGGTTTCAACATATATTTACAAAGTGTTTCGTTTCAACAGTCAACGTGGAATCAGGTACACACAATTCAAGGAGAACCTGCCAGGAGTCCCATGTTGTACCTCAGACAGAGTGTAGAATTGAACGGCCCCTGACGTGGTCTGAGCTCGCGGGCTCACGGGGAAACGGGACAGTAAGTGCAGAAGTGGAATGTACGTCATCAGTTTGTGATGTATTCAGATCGGTGATATTTCTTTGTCCTCTAACGCGGAGGCGGGCGACAGGGATTCCTCATCCTCTGACCTGGGGTAGTCCGTGTGGCCGCTGGCGCACTTGCAGCCGCTGTGCGCGCTCCTCTGAGCGCCCTTTCCCTCCTTCTTGTGCTTGACCCTCCGGTTTTGGAACCAGATCTTCACCTGTTTCTCTGACAGGTTCAGATACGTGGCAATCTCAATTCTTCTGAGACGGGACAGGTACATGTTCGAGGAGAACTCTCTCTCCAACTCCAAGAGTTGCGTGCTGGTGAAAGCTGTGCGCATCCTTTTTCCATTCTGCAGGTGACTGCTCTCAGAGGCGCCTGGAGGGAGACAAGCACAGTAGCCTATTAGCCTAACATGGCAACTTTAGCTGAGATCACTGCACTCTAGAACATAGAACACAAAGTTGAATGCAAATGGAGTGTTCAATGATTGCGCGTAATAGTTCTGGCAATGCTGAACAACATCATTATGAAGTACCTCGGTAATAGCCGGTAGTGCTCGAGCTCTTACCTATGGCGAGGCAGTGGTACCTTCTGGGGTCCGTGATGCTGTAGGTGGGCGTGCAGACCGGCGCGTGTCCCGGGTGCGCTAATATCTGTGACTGCTGGTGCGCTATCCTTTGACAGTATTGTACCTCCGTACCGGGAAACTGACTCTTCAGCATCGGAATTCCGCCCCGAGGCGAGTGTATGTGGGACGTGACGCACATCGGGCAGACGCAGAACGTCCCTGTCTTCCTCGAGGGGCACGGCGGCGCGGTGACGGACATAACGCTCGGGGAGTGCATGCTGATGGGGATGAGAAAGTCTTGTCCGGGATGCTCGTTAAGCGGAGCGGGACGCACCGTATCCTTGATTATCAAAGAGTCTACGTAAAAGGACCTCGACATGGCTGCAGTGGTCTGTGTAGCTCGATGCGCGAGATGCTGTCTCTTCTCTGAAGCCCTCGGGATGTCGGAAGGTGCTTATGTTTGATGCTGAAACAAAAGGGACCCCGGAGAGGGTTGGCCCTAACGTCACCCACGTGCGCTCCCGGTTTGAAGGGCTTCAAAACTGCAAGTGACCCATACCACGTGATACCTAACAAAACTCCCAATCAAAATCTCAGGCCAGTCACCCCCCTCCCCGTCCCAGTCAATACCGACACCTTCAACTACTTTGTTCACGCACGGATAAATGTTGTTTGTCTAGGAACACTTTGAAAACAATATAGTTTACCTCCTTCCCTCTCCAATAAAGTATCCAATAGGCTATTTAAACAAAATTACATATTGCGCATCATAACGTTGCCATATTTAATATGTTTTGATAGGCCTATTTCTGTAAAAAAAAATGAAAAAAAATAATACTCACAGGAGAGAAAACAATTTAAGTATTCTTCTTTTTTGCACAATACAAAGAAATAGGACCACAATATATGTACCAATTTGAAAAAAAGCAACAATTTGAAAAATTGATAAAAAAGTCCACACATTCTTTATGAAATATTATCAAATATATCAGATAGGCCTAGTCAAAAGTTAAAATCGTCGAAATGGGGTCCATCTGTAATAATCAATTGCCCTTAATTCCTCCGCTGTTTGTTCGTTGAACTCAAATATCTGAATTAACGAGCATATTGTGAGTACGTAATTTTTGTTTGATTCATGTTTTTATTGTCAAAGTAGCCTGTTTGTTCAAACAAAGTCTTAGTCTACTTGTGTATGGCTTCTGAAAATGCGATTTAAAGCAACAAATCGTGCATGTGACTAAGGACTAAATTTAGTAGCTGTGTAATTGTAGCCTACCCTGTTTAGTTTGGGAAAGATTTCAACAGCAGCAATTAAAGAACTATGATTTTTTGTCGAGTCTGGTGGTGGCTATTTGATAGTGATTATGCTTCCATTAGAAAGTGTTTATTATGGTGGTTTTCTGCAGGGTAAACAGGCAGCTATTTCAGAAATGCGTTAATCCTTCGTCTTGTGACAATAATTAGCGAGTTTGATCTCCTGTTGGGTCACCGTTGGCTTTAGCTTCCACTTTCATCTAAGAAGTAACGCCTCGAGCCTCAAGACAGAGCGCGGGGCGAGCGGCGCTTACACTAAGCAGGTTTAATGGGGCGAGTGTTTCAGGTGCAAACATCCATTCATGTTTTATATAAACGGACAGAATACGTTTTTTTTTTATTTATTTTTTTACTACAAATGAATGAGAACTACATTTCAAACTTTGTTGTCTGTTCTGTAGCCTGTAGAGTTGTCTTGACGTGTAAATTAGGCTAGATAGAGGACTATCGGTTATTAGTTGCATATAGGCCTAGTAGGCTAATTTATGAGTAACCCTGCTCGTGACCTTGGTTCATGCGAATTAAATTGAAATCTTGAAACAAAATAAGAATACGACTTTAAACTAGACTAAATGAGAGAAGTAGCAAACGCGTCTGTCATGCATCTGTAATTGCTATAATAAAGTGAACAGCGTATGACAAGAGAGGAGCACTGGAGTGTTATGGTATACAGAGGGGGAGAGACAGAAAGACAGAGAGACAGAGAGGGAGAGACAGAGAGAGAAAGAGAGAGGATAAACCAAGCGGAATAATACGTGGCGCGCGCCCTCATCACACCGTTCCTGCTCTGATATTATTTTTCCATAATTCTGAACGATAAAATTTCATTGTCTATTAAGTAATCCCACAAATGAGATCCTTTATGAGGCTATAATGAGCTCTAATAGCCGAGACTAGTCGAGCCACGTGGAAGGGTTTAGGGGGCATTACACGGTGGGGTACAGAGTACAGCCTGTTACCAAGACATCACTTTCATAATTCAAGGAGAAAATTAGTCCATTTAAGGGAAAAAATCCTTTGATTCTCTTTATTCTGCTCGGGGTAAGAGGACGGCAGCTTGCAGTTAAGAAGCTGATGCAAAAAAATATGGGACCAACACAAAATAGCAGTTTTTTTAAACGTCAGAGTTGGAAAGGAATGTCGGACTATAAAGGGCTCGGAAATATGATGTGTTCTCTGCCCTGCGGCGATCAAAACTAGAGGCCTGTTACCACTAACAGCTTTATCATATCTCAGTTACAGACTGTATCCTTCTATATGTTACTTCTATATACATTTTTTGTTGAAGTATCATAACTTAGTTAAAGCTATATATTAACTTAGCTATAGCTGCATCATAAATCAAAACAGCTATATTATATCTCAGTTACAGGCTATATCATAAGGTAATTATAGCTGTGTTATATCTCAGTCCCAGGTCTATCACTTCTTAGATACAATGAGGGTCAAATGAGTCCTCAGTGAAGATATGTCTTTGTTTGTCCTCTCAGTGTAAAAATAAAAACCTCATTAAATAGTTAAGTGTGTTTAAGAAAGAGAAAGAGAGTTTGTGTAAGTGAGAGAGTGAAAGTGTGTGGGAGAGAGTCTGTGTGTGTGGGAGAAGGAGGGACTGTGTGTTTAGAGAGAGAAGGAGAGTGTGTGTGTGAGAGAGACAGTGAGTGAGTGAGTGTGTGTGTGAGGCAGAGAGAGAGAGAGAAGGAAAGTGTGTGTCTGAGAGAGAGAGGAGAGTATGTGTGAGAGAGAGAGAGAGAGAGAGAGAGGAATAGAGTGTGTGCGAGTTAGAGAGAGAGAGAGAGAGAGAGAGAGAGAGAGAGAGAACAACAAACCCCCAACCTTGTAAAAGTGCTAAAGCAGCCCCTCTCATTCACCCTTCATCCCATGCCACATCAAACCGTGACCAACTCCATTAATGTTCTGTTGAACAAGCGTCATTAACTTGTATCAACGCCTTTTTACAAACGTCGCATTGTGTCACCAGGCCGGCTTGCAGGCCATCTTTGCCAATACAGTGATGATGTCGCACCTTATTAGTAACCAGGCAACAGAGCCTGAATACAACGTTCTAAAGGAACACTCAGCTTCTCAATATCGTCTTGGCGACGGGAAGATGAACAATGTGACTGTGGACAACATAATGCCACGCAGTGACTTTCCATCAACAATTATCTGGTCCATGTGAATAGCAGCTGCAATGGCCGCCCTCCCACTCCTGGAGCACGATGGGGGTGGGGGGGCTGAGGGGTGGGGGGTGCTGAAAGGAATCCTGCAGGAGTCAATGAAATCTAATTTATATCTCAATGAATGATTAGATTTCTATGCTAAAATGAGCTCGAAATAATTACACACGAAAATACCGTGACAACAAAGGTAAACAAAGAGAGAGAGAGAGATAGAGAGCAACAGTTTCACCGCAGACTGTGAAGGCGCCATGTAACCCTGCAGTCACCGCTGATTCACAATATTTATTTTACACGATGGCGTCGTCTGCTTCATAAACACTTGCCGGTTTGGGAAACGGTGGTGAGTTTGAGACCTGTGGAACTTGAGAGAGCCAAATACCCAAACGATACTTTGGTTACAATTAGTCCTGCGTCCCAATTAATGGAGCTGTGGAGAACAGAAGCACTTTCCCCCATGAATGACGATAGGAACTTTATTCTGGCCCGCTCTCGTTCGGGACCTGAAAGGGAAAGTGACACCCACAGCCCAGGGGGGGGGGGGGCCCGGGAACAAAGCCCGTGTGGACGCCATTGAGGGTCTGCAGGGATGGAGGGATGGAGGGATGGAGGGATCGAAGGATGGAGGGATGGAGGGATCGAAGGATGCGGGGATGCAGGGATGCAGGGCTGGAGCGGGCGCACGCTAATTAAGGACAAGTCTCGCCGACGCTGAGAGCCACTCAGCTGAGACACTCTAGACTGGAGTGTGTCTGTCCTGCTACGAGTGTCTGGCCGGCTGCACACACACACACACACACACACGCCCACATGAGTGCATACATACGCACACACTCATTCACTCACACTCTCACACAGACACACATGCACACAGACACACACACACAGGAGTTGGAGGGCCATACCCATGCTCAGCTAACGAGGCTGCAGAACGAGATAAACAGTGGCTGGGGGAGGGGGGGTGGCGGGGCTAGGGGGCTGAAGGGGGGGGGGGGGGCTAGTTGGAGCGTGGAGGAGCTGGCGTGGGTCTGTAGACATGTTGTTGTTGGAGTCTCTCATGAGGGCCCTCAGTGCCCCGTCCATCTCCCCCCTCTCCCCCTCTGTCTCCCCCTCTCCCTTACTCCCTTTCTCCCCCTCTCTTTCCCTCCTCCACCCCTCTCCCCCGCTGCCTCTCCCCCTCTACCTCTCACCATGTCTCTCCCTCTTCCCCCTCTGACCCCCCCCCCCCCCTCTTTTTTTCCAGCAGACTAAGCAGATGCCATTACAGGGCCCAAATCAGCTCCAGCAAATAAAATAGCACTTATTCCAATCTTTCCTTGCTTGAGTTGTCAGAAAGTCTTGAAAGTCCATCCTCATGGTATTAAGCAGATATAGCTTGAAAGTCTCATCTCTGATCTGGCTGTTGAAGCTGCTGGCATCTTCGTACACACTCTGGCAACAACATGCACAGCGCTCTAGTTTAATGGATGGTCTTTTACGAAAACATTCTCATTATTAAGACTGAACCACGGGACTCCGAAAAATCGATTTAACTTTATTGTTATCTATTTTATAACGTATGGTCCGATTTCTGTGCATTATGATTTAAAATACAGACCAAATCGTGATGCATTCTGGTGAGTGGGGCCTTTGTTTGTGAATGCTTGTGGAAGTTCTGTGGGTGAGTTTGACTGCAGGTTAAAACCAAGTGATCACAATTTGTTATGCAGACCGAAATCCACTTAGAGAGAGCAAATTTAGCTAAATCTTGCCATCCACCGTGACGCATTCAGCCAGCCAAAGCTGGTCCACAAGCAAGTTACTTCTGCAAAATAAGCAAAGGCTCATGGGTATTACGTAGACGTGTCTCACCCTTCATGTATTGATCCTAGCTTTGAACTAGGAAGTGCATCCCAGAGTGTGTGACAGGTCCCTCTCCCGTCAGCCCCCCCCCCCACACACACACACACACGCACACAGAAGGGAGAAGATATTGTAACCGTTTTTTGGGAGTGAAAGGGAGTCCCTGGGATTGAGTGTGTGTGTTGGAGCGGAAGCATGCTGGAATGTGAGGCAGGAGCAGACCTTTTGTCACCAGGAGTGAATAGCTGTCCTGTCTATAGGACCATCCTCTCTCCTCTCTCTCCTCCTCTCTTTCCTCCTTCTCCTTGCTCCACCCTAGCCTCCTCTCCCTGCTCCTCTCTTTGCTATTTTTTCTCCTTCTCTCTGCTCCTCTCTCTGATCCTCTCTCTCTCTCTCTCTCTCTCTCTCTCTCTCTCTCTCTCTCTCTCTCTCTCTCTCTCTCTCTCTCTCTTCTCCCAGGTTGTCTCAGTGAAGTCCAGGGCAACTCATAGGATAATGTTTTCTAGTCTGTTGTGTCCAAACCTCTACACATCCAAACCCAACACCTCCCTGCGGTCCAGCATGGCTTCCAAAAGTATACTTTTAGCAACATTCAGGGGGGATTAAAACCTCTTGATCTGCAGTCAAATGCTCTACCACTGAATTATCCCCAAACCACTGGTAAGTAGAGGGTGTAAGAGGCTGCTGGAGGCTTGGTTAGAGGTTGTAGAAGCTGTTGGAGGCTGTAGGACTGTAGAGGCTGGTAGAGGCTGTGGAAGATGTTGGAGGCTAACTCCATCCTAACTCGAGCCAGTCCGAATGTGGAGACGTTTGTCAAATTCACACGACAACCGTTGACGAGAAAGACGTTCATTTATTTCTTTATGAATAATGCATCTTTCTGATTTATTTTTCTTGCTGAGTGTCCCGCTCAAACAAAGTATTGATTGGACAACTGTCAGGCTGCTATATCGTGTTTACTGTTACACTGGTGATGTTCATCATCACCAGTTAGCGTCACAGCATGTGTCTGTCTGATCCCCCCCCCCCTTCACGAACAACGCTCCCTCCTCCTCTCTACTCCTCCCTTTTCCCCTTCTTTTCTCCTCCTTTCCTCCTCTCTCATCCTCTCGCTTCCACTTTCCTTAATTCTCTTCCTCTCTCCTCCTCTCCTCCTCTCCTCCACTCTCTACCCCCCCCTCGCCCTTAACCGCTCTCCTCCTCTCCTCCTCTCTCCTCACAGTCTCAACCTCGCCATCGAGATGTGTCGGCACTTTCCCGTCCATTATCCGGAGTGTTCTTCGCTGTGACGCCTGACGTGGCGTTCTCACAGCTGTCAGCGCGCCGGCCGGCGCATCATTTAGACGATGATAAGTGCACCCGTGTTGTTTTGCGTCTCCGTGTTCTGCAAAGCTGTTGACGTGCCAGGGTTCGTTTCTAGTTAGTTCCGTGTTCTGCTAGTGCAAGCTAGCCTGGCTAATGGACACGCTCCCTGATGTCTAACTCAGTAATGAGACTCTTCGGGGCTCCCCCTACAGATGTGCCAAGGGTTCCTCTGTCTCAAGCCAAGGCTCAGCGAACAGTGGACCTTCCTCCTCTGCTCCCTCCTGCGCCTCCTCCTCCTCCCTTCTTCCTCCTCTCTCCTCCATCCTGTTCCTGCTTTTCTCCTCCTCCCCTCCTTTCTTCTTCTCTCCCGCTCCATACACAGGGACTATCCACCAGTGCTGAACCCAGCCTAACCCTGCGCAGGTTCTGGTTAAAGGCTGATATTCCCAGCAGTGCTGGAGAGTGAGGTGTGCTGGAGGACTGAAGGCATCACAGGGTTTATTGTCATAGAAAGTCATGAAGTGTTTAAGCCCAGCAGAGCTTATTACACAACAGGAGGGTGATTGTGTGGTTGTTTTGTTCATCACATGACCCAGTTGAACAGCTGCATTAAGTCTTTCCCTTTTTATTTCTCTCCTGCTATGTCGCTCTGTCGCTCTCTCTCTTTCCCTCCTCCCTCTCTTTCTCGGAATTTATTTATTCTCTCTTTGTTGCTCACTATTTTTCTCTGCTCGCCCTAGCCCCAAACTTGGCCCTAGCCCTAGTACCTAGCCCTAAACTTGGCCCTAGCCCTAGTACCTAGCCCTAAACTTGGCCCTAGCCCTGGCCCAATACCCAGCCCTAGCCACAGTCCTAGTCCTGGCCCCAAAGAGCCAGAGAGCCACGGTTGGGGGTCAAGGTTGGGGGTTTAGGGCTAGGCTTGGGGTGGGTTAGGGGAGTAAGGCTAGGGTTGCGTGGTCAGGGTTGGGGGGGGGGGGGGTAGGGCTGGGGTAGGGCTGGGGTAGGGCTGGGGTAAGGGCTGGGGTAAGGACTGGGGTAAGGGCTGGGGTAAGGACTGGGATAAGGGCTGGGGTAGGGCTGGGGTAAGGACTGGGGTAAGGGCTGGGGTAGGGCTGGGGTAAGGGCTGGGGTAAGGGCTGGGGTAGGGCTGGGGTAGAGGTGGAGTTTGGCTGGGGTAGGGGGTAGGTAATGGTTGGGGTTGGGGGGTTAACATGAGAGGGGCTTCTTCTTTTGTGTTATTTGTGTTCCAGTCAGATGGGAGGGGCTAATCTGTCTGAGCTACCGTGTTAGTGCCCCTCTAAGACTCTTACTGGGGTGTGTGTGTTTCTGTGTGTGTGTGTGTGTGTGTGTTTCTGTGTGTGATTAAACTGCAGTGTCCTCTCACCTGCCTGTTGCAGTGAATCAGTGTGACCAAGTGAAGCGTGTTAATGTGTCTGCACGTGCCACTACTTCTCTGCACCTGTCAGTGTCTCTGTGTGTGTGTGTGTGTGTGCGTGTGTGTGTGAGTGTGTCTTTATGTTTGAAAGCTGTGATTTAGTTTTATGAGCATTTGCTTGTTTGTATATGTGTGCAATGTATGTATATGTTTACATTTGTGTCGTGTTTGTCGACATGTGCACGAGCGTCTGTGTGTATATGTTTGTACTATGTGTGTATTTATGTGGTGCGCGTGTAGTGTGTGTGATAATGTATTCCTTTAGCAGATGCGTTTATCCAAAGTGTGTGTGTTTGTCTCTGTGTGCTCACGCGCGCGTGTGCGCGTACTGGCCATAGGCGGTCGAAGAGGTTGTCTCTTTCTACACAGCGCTGTCATGCAAATGAACACACTCATGTTTAAACAACTCGTGGAATTTTTATGTCTCCTCCCTGGTCTTTTTTCCTTTTCCTGTCCTCTTTCACTCCCTCCTCCTCCCCCTTCCTCCCCTTCCTCCCCCGTCCCTCCTTCATTCCTCTCCAAATCTCTCTCCCCCTGTATTCAGCAAGTCATTGAGGAGACATTCAAAGGTTTTTAAATTGTCCGGCTTCATTGTGTTTGAAAGGAGAGGGTGAGAGAGGGAGAAAAGGAGAGAGGGACGGAGAAAGAGAGAGAGCCCTAAATATACTCCCGGCTGAAAGTAGTTAGATCATGTTCTTTTCATGGTCCGATTAGAATCAAATCGATCGCCCCGCCCCGCCCAAACACTCTCCCCCCCGGACACTCCAAGAACGAGACAAACAAAGATGTCGGGGGCGAGGCGGAGAGCTAGGGACTGAAGCTGAATGTTAAACACACTCTGAGAAGCCCCTAAGAGGCAGACAACAGCAGAGGAGCTGGCCCAGACCTCCAGCCAGCTAGCCGGCGAAGGATCTGGGCACCGAATCTCCACTTCACTGATCAGAAAGACACACAAGCTTTACCCTGGAGGAGGTCCGAGTTCTGCGTTGACGAACGAGGCTGGATCCTCTCCAGAGGACGGGGCGGAGATGCTAAAGAGAATTCATCAAAAGATTGATTTCATAAAGGAGATTTTATCAAAACTTTTGTGTCAGTGTTTGTGCGGGGGGGGGGGAGGGAGGGGGGCGGCGGGCAAGAAGGCTGGACAGCATTGAAGTGGGAGGAGAGGAGGGGAGGAGAGGGGAGGAGAGGTGGGGAGAGCAGAGGGGGGGAGACGAGAAAAAAGGAAAAGAGAGGTGGGGAGGGGAGGAGAGAAGGGGAGGAGAGGAGGGGAGGAAAAGAGAGGAGGGGAGGAGATTTGAACTTGGTGACTGTGTGCACCTGCAGCTGTGTGGGTCTCAGCATCACCTGCCTGACCTCTGGCACAGGGTCATCTCTCCTAACACACACACACACACACACACACCAGCTACCCAGTACTCTGCTGAAGGATTTACAACTTTGCTCACGGGCAGGCTGGTTGTTTGTTCTTTACTTGTTGTCCCCTGAGGACTTGTGAGATGACTGAGTCTGACACACACACACACTCACACTTCTGACTCCAGTAAAAAAATCCAGGTTGAAGCCATCGCTGGTCTAGGCTTTTACACAACTATAGAACAACTTGGTCACAAAACTGGACGACTTTCTGTTGCAAACTGTGACAGTGAAGTCTGTGGACGTGTGTCTGAGTTTGTCAGATTCTCCTGGTTATTATGTCACGCTGAGATGAGGGATGGAGGGATGGAGGGATGGAGGGATGGAGGGATGGAGGGATGGAGGGATGGAGGGATGGAGGGATGGATGGAAGGATGGAGGGATGGAGGGATGGATGGATGGAGGGATGTAGGGGTGAGACCACCCTGCAGCTGCCCCCTCTCCTCCTTTCTCTCTCTCACTCCCTCCTCATCCCCTCATCCTCTCCTCTATTCATTCAGCAGCTGCAGGTCTCTGCCCCTGTCCCTCTCTCTCTCCCTCTCCCTCCCTCCCTCCCTCTCTCCCTCCTCCTCTCCCTCTCTCTTGTCCTGGGACACTAAGATGGATGGGTCATCTCCAAGAGCAACACAATGAACACACAAGGTGAGCAGGCGCAGCTGCAAGCTGACCATAACCACTCTACTGCCCCTCCTGGGTGTGTGTGTGAGAGAGAAAGTGTGTGTAAGAGTGTGTGTGTGTGTGTGTGTGTGTGTGTGTGTGTGTGTGTGAGAGAGAGAGAGATAGTGTTTGTGTGTGAGGAAAAGGTTGGTCATTGGGTCTATGAGTTTATAAGAGAGAGTGCGTGTGTTTTTGTGTGTGTGAGAGAAAGAGATGGTGTGTGTGTGTGTGTGTGAGTGTTTGTGAGAGTTTGAAAAGAGTGTGTTTGTGAGAGTGTGTGCAAGTGTCTGTGTGAGCATGTGTACATGTCTGTGTGTGTGAGAGACTGTGTATATACATATGTGGGTGAGAGTGTAAATGTGTGTGTGTGTGAGTGTAAATATGTGTGAGTGTGAGAGAGAGTGTAAATGTGTGTGTGTTTGAGAGAGTGTGTATATATGTGTGTGAGAGAGAGTGTAAATGTGTGTGTGTGTGAGAGTGTAAATGTGTGTGTTTGAGAGAGTGTGTATATATGTGTGTGTGTGAGAGTGTGTATGTGTGGTGGGGAGGGGGGGTCTGAACGGCGCAGTATGGCAACAGATGCTTTTGTTCGGGCCGGAGTGTGAAAGAGGCCGGTGTGTGTATATCTGTGTGTATGTGTGTGTGTGTGTGTGGGTCTCAGCGGTGTCACAGCGCAGAGTCATTTTTCTCTCATCCCCAGTGTGTCCCCGCCACTCTCCCGGCGTCCACACCGGAGGAAATGGGAGGGCAGCGCCGTGATGGAATACGTAAGTGGGGCGCGCGGTTCGGGCCTGTTTTGTGGGCGCTTTCATTAAAGGGTCGTTTTTCTGCCCTGTGATCTCTTTGTCCCAGGCGTCTCTATCAGGGCTGGGGTGTCGGGGGGGCCGGGGAGGGACGGGGGGTGTAATTGGCTGATTGGCCACGGTCCCCTGCCTGCTGAGGTGATTTATAAAGCCGTGAATGGATGTGACTCCTCTCCTGCTACATTGCCCCCGGCCTTCTTCTCAACCCTGAACAAACCTAACACAAACGCTAAAGGGATGAAACGCACCCAAAGTTCTTTGTGCGAGTGTGAAATCAGAGTCCTGAACAAAGAGTTCTCTGGTCTCTCTCTCTCTCTCCCTCTCTCTCTCTCTCTCTCTCTCTCTCTCTCTCTCTCCCTCTCCCTCTCTCTCTCTCTCTCTCTCCCTCTCTCTCTCTCTCTCTCTCTCCCTCTCTCTCTCTCTCTCTCTCTCTCTCCCTCTCGCCCTCTCTCCATGTTTCCATCTCTGACCCTCACGTTCACCCTTCTAGACACAGTGTATTTTTTTGGGGGGGGTGTTCAGCATATTTATATAATCGTATTATGATATCACATCTTATTTTCGTATTTTATTTATACATCGCCATATTGATCCCCCTTGGAATCAATAAAGTACCTCCTACTACTAATAATACAAGTACTAGTTAGTACTACTACTCAGCTATGAGATTGAGACGTGAGTTACTGCCCCAGTCTGGACCTGTTGGTCAACAAACTCAGACAGCGTATGTGTGTGTGTGTGTGTGTGTGTGTGTGTGGGGTTGTGTGCGTGTGTGTGGTTGTATGTGAGTGTGTATATGAGGTTGTGTGACTGTGTGTGTGAGTGTCTGTTTGTGTGCGTATACGTGTGGGGTTGTGTGTATATAGGTAAGTGTGTGTTCATCTGGTTGTGTGTGTGTGAGCTCATGGTGAGCTGAGGTTGGCTCTTAATGACCTCCTAATTAAAGCTGGCCCATTGCTCATTGAGCTGATTATGTTGTAGAGGTCAGAGGTCATTTACAGGCCAGCTGGTGGGCTGTGCTCTGACTATGCTAATTACCCTGTGTAGCTGTCCTCTGTCCTACCCAGTCCAGCCCAGTCCTACCCAGTCCAGCCCAGTCCAGCCCAGTCCAGCCCAGTCCAGCCCAGTCCAGCCTAATCATCCAACCCACCCCATCCACCCCACCACACCCCAGCCCACCCCACCACACCCCAGCCCAGCCCAGCCTTCGACCTCATCTCACCCTCTACACCTCTATCTCACCCCTAACTCTCCATCTAGACACCGCATCTCACTTTAACAAATAAAGAAGAGCTGTTTGTGTTTTTCTATGTGCTCCACAAACAGAGAAGGAGATGGCTAAATACAGGGGCCCCGTATAGGGGGGGAAAGCTATGATGATTCTAAGGGCCCCTGACTGACAGGGGCCCCAAAAAAATAGAAAAACGAATAGAAATCATCAAAAAATATAAATATATATTTTCATTTTCATAGGGCCCAAAATTCCTGGCGGCGCCCCAGGCTAGATAGATTGAAAATAGGTGGACGAGGCCTAGCAAGCATTGTGTGTTTGTCTTTTCAAGGCACCTCTCTCCTGCCTGCCTCACCCGGGATGGGGGAGGGCTGGGTGTGTGTGTGTGGGGGGCTGTGGGGGGCTGGAGGGGGTGGAGGGAGGTAAAGACTTAGTGTAGCTGATTGTGCCTCGCTGAAAAAGGAACAGTTTCGACTGTGTTAATTCTCTGCCTGTGTGTGTGTGTCCCCCCTTTGTTGTGTTCAGGTTTTGTCCCCTCCCTTAAACGCTCTCCTACCCCCCCCCCCCCCCTCCTCTCTTTTCTTCTCGTCAGGCAGGCTACCTAGATTATGTCGCTAAGGAGATTTTTTTGCTTTTTTCACAGTTTCCCATTTATTTGGCGTTAATGCGTTTTGAATGCCCCTTGGTGTGTGCCGAGCATGGGAGGGAGGAAGGGGGGTGGGGGGGGTGATGGAGGAATTTCAGTCTGAGGCGGGCGGTGGGGGGAGGGAGGGAGGGGGAGAGAGGGGTGTGGGTTAAGACCTAAAGAGAAGCACTCAAGTGAGAAATGAAGTGGTGTGTAGGCACCCCCCCACCCCCTTCCACCTTCCCTCCCCCCTCCTCTTCCTCCTCATGCACTGACAAGCCACAGGTAACACCCCACACACCTACACACACACCTACACACACACCTACACACACACCTACACACACACCTACACACACACATATATACACCTAACCCAGCCCATGATAGAAGACAGTAGGCCAACTAGAGCCCAGTTTGACACATGCACACCAGACCCTAACTCACACAGCCAATCAAGGCTTGTCTGAGGCTGGTCTAAAACTGTTTGCTTGGAGCGACACTGACCCACATGAACACACTGAACCATGACTATAGAATGCATAACTTCTGCTACCTACAGACTAGACCAGACTAAACCAGACTAGACCAGACTAGACCAGACTACAACAGACTAGACCAGACTACAACAGACTAAACCAGACTAGACCAGACTAGATCAGAGCAAGAGAAGCTTAGTGTAGAATCTCATTTGAAAACACAGTCAGCAGAACCTTTGCATGTTTTGCCACATCTCCGGGTGGATATTTACGGTGACAATCCGTGGTGTTTCCGTGGGAAACCCTGGAGTGTTTGCGGGTGCTTGTGCTGAGCGAAGAGTCTTACCGACACGCTGACACCTCTCTGGTGGAAGCTTCTAGCCTGCTAATGAGACGGGACAGTTTGACTGTGAGGCCATAAACAGATCTAGAGGAGGATGTCAGGAAGAACAGTTAATTATGGTGGCCTCGTTTGCCGTCTCTCATTATGAGGACACGTTTAGTTGGTGTACGAGATAAATATGTTCGCCCCGTGGTGTGTTCTGTGTGTGAGTCTGTGTGTGTGTGCATGTGTGTGTATGTGTGTGTGTCAGTGTGAGTATGTGTGTGCTCTTTTGTCGTGGTCACCTCTTCCCAACCAAGTCCCCACACAATGGGAGCTATTTATAAAATAAAGAAGTGAAGTGAGGAGAGGAAAAGAGTTCCGGAGGAGAGAGACTGACAGGACAGGAAAGGAAAGGAGAAGAGGAGGGAGGGGAAAAGGGGGGAGGAAGGGAGAGCAGAGAAGAGGACAGGAGAGGTCACATAGCAAACATCTTTACAGTCTGACAGACCGGCAGTACTTATACTGTACGTGAAGGCACAGCTCTCTCCAGCCACCTGTTTGGTGTCTTCTCTGCCACACATACACACAGTTGAAGAGTAGCGGGTAACCAAGCAGCTGACTTGAGGGACGGATGGGGGGGGGGGGGTGCAGGACAGGGTGTGTGTCAGTGTGTGTGTGTCTGTGTGTGCGGGGGGGGGGAGGGGGGGGGGTTAATACTGGTCCTATCTTCTTGTGTTTGATCCCACAGACTGAGAGCTATACTGCTGCAAAACTGAGCTAATGTGTGTCTTTGTGCATCATGGGAGGGGAGACCCTTTCTTCTGCCCCAAGTACAAATCACCAGACTGTGGTCGCTTTCTACCCAGACACAGGGAGGCAATGGAGGAGAGAAAGATCTCAATCACACACGGATCTGAACCAAACTAATCCCCCATTGGTGCCAACGTGACCCTGAGGAATGGGCTTAGAGAAGCTTGGTTAGACGGGACGAGGACCTCTGTGGACTCGTCCCCACGTCGCCCACCCACAGTCACAGGCAGAATGAAGACACATACATTCATAACACTTTATACCAGCAGGGGGGCGGAGGGGACTGGGGGGGGGGGGGGGGGGGGCGGGGGGGACTGGGGGGGGGGCCACACAGCGAGCCAGAGCAGCAGGCAGGGAAACCTGACTGGGTCCCTTCTGACAAGCTTTCCTTCTCTGGCTCAGACGAACATCAGATGAAGCCCGGGGAATAATAATAACAATAACGTGTTCATTTAGCAGATGCTTTTCATCCAAAGCATCTTACTTGGGGGGGGGGGTGATTTGAACCCGCAACCTTGATCTGCAGTCTAACACCCTACCACTGAAATACGCAGAGTTTTCCTGAATTTCTGTTGTGGGGGAAGATGGGAGGGAGGAAGAGGTTGGAGGAGGGAAGATAGAAGAGGAGGAGGATGTATCGGTCTATATCTATCCATCTATCTTAAGTGGGGGATAGTGGTTGTGCAAAGCTGGTGTGTGTGTGTCCTGGTGTGTGTGTGAGGCCAGGCAGTGTGACGTTGCTTAAGCTCTGGTCATCAGTGTGTTTACTGTTTAGTCTGTCCTCACTGCACTGCCCCTTCCTGTCTGCTGTCAAAGTTAGTGTGTGTGTGTGTGTGTGTGTATGTGTGTGTGTGTGTGTGTGTGTGTGTGTGTGTGTGTGTGTGTGTGTGTGTGTGTGTGTGTGTGTGTGTGTGTGTGTAGGAGATAGTAGAGGTATTTGTAGCTCAGTTTTTTTCAGAGGTGGTTGGAAGGAAGATACAGAAGGAGAAAAGTATTGGACAGATTTTTTTAACAATTACAAAGTATTCTAAACTATTTCAAAGTTGGGACTAAAATGTCCTACAATTATATTTCTGTGGAATTTTTGCAATACAAAAATGTGGTTGTGAAAACTTATAGTCCACAAAGAATGTAATGCATAAACATGGTTACAGTCTTCCAATCAATAAATTAAATAAATACGTCTTTGAATCAGTTATACACAGTTTTAATGTATCAATTGAAATAAACAAATAGATTCAATGTCAACTTGAAGACTTTCAACAACCTGACTATGGAGCATGCTGCAAATGAGAGAGTGTTTTTCAGAATGGAGTCTATCAAATACAAAGAAAGATAATCAAAAACAAGTAGCACATACTCATGTACAATTAAAACAGAATTAGACAGTGAGTAGTTCAGATCTCAAAATCGAATCTAATTAAGAAAATACAATATTGTTTGTATAATGAGTGATTTTACGTATAATATTTTTGTAAATTTGTTTGGGTGCAGTAAAGGTCATGTGTAGGACTGACCTGTGTGACGTTTTGATATCTGAGGGAGGGGGGGCTCTGGGATGAGAGAAAGAGAGAGAGACAGAGGTACTGCATGTTCTATGTTATTTCCCAGATGCGTTTATCCATATGTACAGATCAACAAACTGGGGGGATTTGAACCTGCAACCTCTGAAAAGGCAGTGAAACACACTGAACAGGAGGAGTGTCCTGTTCAGCTGAGTGTGACTGGGACAGGAACACCTGGAGTACTGCAACTCTGCCTGCTTGGCTCCCAGCCCTCCAGCACAGGCAAACATCGCCCCCCTGTTGCCTTCCTGCGGTATTGCACCCCAGAAGATGCCGCAAATCAGAAGGGATTTGGCTCGCTTGAGGTCTCCTGTTGGTATTCCTATCTCTCTCTCTCTCTCTTCCTTTCTGTGTTCTTCCCTCCTTTCTTACTGGTCTCTCTCTCTCTTCCTCTCTGTCTTCTTCCCTCTCTCCTTACTGCTCTCTCTCTCTCTTCCTCTCTTCCTCCCTTTCTCTCATGTTATGGGGGGTACTTAGCTGTGTGTGTGTCGGGTGAAGGGGGGTGACTAACTAGGGCTAAGAGATTCTGTCATGCTACCCCCTCCAATGCTCCCTCCATGTCTGCTGTGTTTGTTTACATGTCTAACTGATTCTGTCAGCTAGAAATGTTCCTTGTCTCTCCTCCTCTTCTCTTCCTCCCTCTACTCTCCTCTCCTCTCCATCTCATTATTTTCCCCTTTCCTCTCTTCCCCCTTTCCTCTCCTTTTCCTACCTACTTTCCTCTCATCTACAGCTTCCTCCTCTTCCTCCTTCCTTCTCCTTCTCCCTCCTGGGTCGTGATTTAAAACGGTCACCACTCTCTCCAGTGGTGACCCCTTCTTCACTCTGCAGAGTCAGAGGTCAAAGTTCAGGGTCAGGGGCGGGGCCTGGTGTAAACAGGCTGATAGTGGGACCGGGTCATCAGAACCAGACCAGGGCCACCAATCACTCTGCAACCTGACAAACAGACCTGGCCCTCATCAATCACCCTTTCTCTCTCTCTGTCCCTCTCTCTCTATATATCTCTATCTGTCTCTATTTAGCTCTCTCTTTCTCTCTCCCAGCTGGGACCAGGACCAGGACCAGACCCAGATCTAAGGTCAGGACCAGGTCCAAGACCCTACAGGTCTGTCTGTTAAACTCATCAGCTTCAGAACAGTTCGACTCAGAGATGTTTTACTGCCCAGGAACTCCCACAATCCCCTAGGACCCCCCACAAACACACTCACTCACTCTCACACACACACACACACAAACAGAGACACACACACGTACAATTCGAACTCAGATGATTCTGAAACATGCCAGTGTGTCGACACACAGGAACCGGACACATACTTTCTAGAATGTTCTGGGCTTGAGGTCAGAAAGACAGCCATTCATATAAGAATTATGGCACACACATGCAGAAACTAAAACACATGACACAACACACACACACACACGCACGCACACACACTGTCTGGTCCTGAGCATGTTTGGGGGAGGAGTCATGGTGGCCCTGGTCTGGAGACACTCAACACACTCCAGATGTAGAGAAGAGAGAGAGAGGAGAGAGAGAGGGGGAGGAAAGGGGGGTAGAGAGGGGGAAGGAAGAGGGAGAGGGGGAGGGGGCGTTAGGGAGGGAGGGGGGAGGGGGAGAGGGAGAGAGAGAGAGAGAGAGAGAGAGAGAGAGAGAGAGAGAGAGAGAGAGGGGGGGGGAGGGGGGTAGAGAGGGGGAAGGAAGAGGGAGAGGGGGCGTTAGGGAGGGAGGGGGAGAGGGAGAGGGAGAGGGAGAGGGAGAGGGAGAGGGAGAGGGAGAGGGAGAGGGAGAGGGAGAGGGAGAGGGAGAGGGAGAGGGAGAGGGAGAGGGAGAGGGAGAGAGAGAGAGCCTTGGACTCTACAGGAAGCATGGCTGGTGGGTCAAATTAGTCTCTTATATAAGACTCTCTCAGTCTCTCCACCTTTCACTTTCTCTGACTTTCACTCTCTAACTTTCACTCTCTCCACCTTTCACTCTCTATAGCTGAATCTCTTTCTCACACACATGTGCACTCACACACACACATACATATGCACACACGAATGAAGCACATTCTGATTCTGATTCTGATATGCACACACACACCCTCACATACACACTGCCACACACGATGAGCAGGCACAAACACACAATTTACGTGTTTGTGGACGCATGTATGTGTTTATATTTATGTTAAGGTGAAAGTAAACTGAAAGATAAACAGTTATTTCAGGAATTACTGGAATGTTTGTTGCCTTAAAAGGATGAACCCCTTATCAGCAGGAGTCTGGAGAGAAGGAGGGGGGGGGGGGGGTGGAGAGGGGAGAGGGAGAAGGGGAGAGTGGGAGGCAGAGAGGGGGATAGGAGAAGAGATATGGAGTAAGAGAGAGAGATAATACGAGGTAGAAAGGGAGGTAAAGAGAGACGGAGAGGAAAGAGAGAGAAAAAGATGGATAGATACAGAAAGAGAGACATGAAGAGGAGACAGAGTGGGAGAGAGAGGATGAGAGAGACAGAAAGAGAGATGGACAAGAGAGGGAGGGAGAGTAGTTTGAGTCTCTGTGCTACACTGCCACCTACAGCTGAGATATTTCCCTTCGTTTCAGACTGGAATGTGTGCGTGTGTGTGCGCATGTGTGTGGGCACTGGGCACTGGGCAGGCAGACAAAGAACGGTATTTCAAGAGTATCTCATTAGCGTCCCAGTCTGGTGTCCCACTGGGAGTTACACGCTCACACTCACACACACGCACACACACCTGCTGAGTGAAACTGCTACCCTGCAGCCTGAACCCACCTGATTACCCCGGCCCTGACACACACAGTCACTCACACAATGCACTTCACCCCTAGCTCACACACACACACACACAGGAATTGTATTGATTGTAACAACCTGACTCTAATCAGACCAGCTCAGCTGGACTGCAGTGACCTCCATCACACCGGATGAATTGGACTCAAAGTCTGCTTCCTAGATGCACACGTACACACACACACGCACACACACACACTCATTGCATCCTTTTTGTGTCTTGAACTTTATATCTCTCTTTCTGTCAACCCTTGATTCTCTGTCTCACACACATACACACACACTCACACAAATACACACACACGCTTGCTCGCACACACAAACACACTACTCAAACACTAACAAACACACACACAATTACACACACACACAGGAGAATATAACCCAGTGAAACCTCGTTCCTCAATACTTGAAAAATAACCTGAATGGGTACCAGGCCATGCCAGTCTCTGATTGGTCGGGTTGCATTACACGGCTGTTTCTATGGTCACCAGGCGCTAATCTGATTCGAGGTGATGGGTAGAGGTCTGGAGGAAATTAGAACAGAGGAAAAAGGTTTTACTGAGTGATGTTCTCCAGTGTGTTTGTATCTACTGTGTGTGTGTTGATTAAGATTAAAAACTACCACGGGAAATCCAAATTCATCTACCACTAATCTTAAGTAGACAGTCACAGTCAGTCTGTCATAACCAGGCTGAAAATGGCACCTGGTGTGTGTGTGTGTGCATGGATATGTATTTGTGAGTGTGAATGTTATGGGAGGGTTGTGCATATGTGCATATGTTTGAATGTGTGTGTGTGAGTTATGGAAGGGTAATGCGTGTGTCGGCACGTCCACGTGTTTATGACCTCTGTCCTCGAGCCCTGACAACCCTAACTCTAACCTCCTAGCATCAACTCTGGCAGACAAGTGCCTCACTTGGCTGGGTCAGCCATGTTTACGGGGGTGTCAACCAGAGATGGTCGATGTTTGGGGTCTTCAAACGAGGCCAGAGCGCGAGGCCGGCGGGGCGGGCCCGCGGGCCAGATTTTCAGGAGGTGAAAACACAAATATTAGTCCAACAGAGACACAGATCAACAGCTCAGATGAGGGTCCCAGCGGGGGAGAGGGAGGGGGGAAAGGGGAGAGGGAGAGGAAAGAGAGGGAGGGAGGCGGGGAGAGAGGGAGAGAGGGAGAGGAAAGGGATGTAGGGAGGGAGAGAGAGGGAAGGAGGGAGGGAGGGGGGAAAGGGGAGAGGGAGAGGAAAGAGAAGGAGGGAGGCAGGGAGAGAGGGAGAGAGGGAGAGAGGGAGAGGAAAGGGATGTAGGGAGGGAGAGAGAGGGAAGGAGAGAGGGAGGGGGGAAAGGGGAGAGGGAGAGGAAAGAGAGGGAGGGAGGCGGGGAGAGAGGGAGAGAGGGAGAGAGGGAGAGGAAAGGGATGTAGGGAGGGAGAGAGAGGGAAGGAGAGAGGGAGGGGGGAAAGGGGAGAGGGAGAGGAAAGAGAGGGAGGGAGGCGGGGAGAGAGGGAGAGAGTGAGAGAGGGAGAGGAAAGGGATGTAGGGAGGGAGAGAGAGGGAAGGAGGGAGGGAGGGAAGAAAGGAGGGACAAAGGGAGATAGGGAGGTAGGGAGGTGAGAGGAGAGATGAAAGGAGGGAGAGGGAAGGAGGGAGGGAGAGAGACAGAGAGATCAAAAGGGCGAGCGGGAGGGAGGGAGGAAGGGAGTGAGAGGAAGGAAGGAAGGAAGGAATGAAGGAAGGAAGGGAAGGAGGGGTGGAGAGAGGGAAGGAGAGAGGGAGGGTGATGAGAGGTAGAGATGAAAGGAGAGACCCTACTCCATCTTACACTACTCTGTCTCACCCTACTCCATCTTACAGTACTCTATCTCACCCTGCTCAAGAGCTCAGGAAGAAGAGGATTCACTGAGGTGTGTGTGCTGCTAAACTTCAGGAAACCTTTCTGAGGTGGATTTTGTCCTTTCTCCCAGGAAAATGTGTGCGCCCTCTCTACTCCTTCCTCCTCGTATAAATATTTGGCTTCCGCAGATATATCTAATAAAGCTGTTTATAATGTCCCTCCATGTTTCTCCATAAAGACAGGATGTAAACCATTTTACAGGAGGGAAGGATGACGAATGAAGAGAGAGGGAGGAGCGACCGAACGTCAGAGCCCACCTCATGTAAATATTTAAGACATCTGTTAATCCTGGATAACCTTTTCTGTCTGGAGAAAGATTGACCGTTT